>NW_025955047.1:0-165299 GCF_022376445.1 Fomitopsis serialis
ATGTACAGGAGATATATCGCATCTTCCGTTCTCATGACGTTGAAGATTATCAGGGAACCTGCACCGATTGTATCGGAAGTGATATTTTGTCAATGAGTGGTCTGATGCACCACTTGGACTACCAGCAAACCAGCAAACCTTCGTCGAACACGAAGCTTCTCTGTACACATACCGCATGGAAGCTATATCTGTGCGTAAACTCACGTTGAAGACAGTTGTATTGCAATCCTGACTAACGCACCCTTGTTCGGCAGGCTCGGACTCAGTAGGCAGGCTGACTCCATGTGCGTATACGTGTGTCTCTGCGTCTATCAGCATGTGTTCTTCACCGCAGGAGCCTCTAGAAGACCAAGCCCTGCGGTCTGTGGTTCTGATACAGGTGTGAGGGTTGAAACTCTGTTCTCCATGGACGCAGTGAGTGCTCAGGACCCTGGCATGGTATATATGTCGCCTCTCGCTGCCATACATCCTCACACTCACAGACACATCCTTTTTTTTACGACTCTACGGGAGACAGGCACTACAATGGTGATGCACAGCCGAGTCGACAAGATCGTGTCTTCTGTTGAACATTGTTCTATGTGAGAATGCGCCTAGGTCTGTGCAAGCGAAGCGTTACTAACTATGCATGTCAGTGTGGCCTCTATAGAATCACGTTTCTCCCTGCATCACTCAGATCTTGCTGGCGATAGAGAATGGTACGCAATTATCCGTGGCAGGTATACGCTGAAGCTGATGCATTCACGAAGTAGCCGCGACATCGATCCCATACCCAGGACGACTACACCCGACAGCGGCTACATCTCAGAGCTTGAGTACGGCAGATTTGATTAAATCCAAATCACGCGCTGACTTTACTGAGTAGAGAACCTGCAAAGCCATTCGTGGGTGTCGATCGTGGTTCTGACGGTTTCGAGCCCACGAATGCTCCGCGTATATTCGCATTCGTGGTGGCCGTCAACGAATACCACTCTCCGAGTGTCCCTAACTTGTCGGGATGCATCAACGACGCTCAGGATTTCATGGACTACTTGAAACATGTCCTCGACGTACCGACGCCTAGGATTTCGAAACTGATCAACGGAGAGGCCACCCGTTCCGCTATTATCAACGAGTTCAAGGCCCACTTCTGGAACAATCCGGACATTCACCACGGCGATGCTCTCATCTTCTTCTTCTCCGGGCATGGCAGTTATGCTCGTGCACCAGAGACTGGCCTGCCCAGAATGATCTGATAGAGCTCATTTGCCCGTACGACTACATGGACGAGGACAAGAACGATGACAAGTACGGGATATCTGACCGAACGCTTGACGGGCTTATGCGGATATTGGCGGACCGCAAGGGTGACAACATCGTATGTTCGCGCCTTCCCGTTCATGCTGTCGAGAGTGACTCATCATTTCTGGCCACGGCTAGACGGCTATCCTCGACTGTTGCCACTCTGGAGGGATGGCAAGGGAGCTAGATCCCCGGGCCGCGAGGGCGACCTCTCTGTGTCGGTGAGGTCTGCCCCAAGTTATTCCACACCTATCCCCCCGACACTAGGCCAGGAGATATGGGGCCATCACACATCGGACCGAGCTGTATCTTGGGAAGTCCCATCAGCATACAAGGCGACGTCATCATACATCTTGTTGGCTGCGTGTCGCGCCACTGAGAAAGCCAAGGAAATGCGTTGCTCGTCCGATTCACCTGGAGCCGGGATGCCAGAGAACGTCCGCGGTGTATTTTCCGCCAACCTGATCCAGACACTACGCACCATGGGGAGGGAGCGGTTAGAGGCGCTCACGTATGCGCGTTTGATGGACGATCTTCCGCGTCGCGCGATCCACTCACTCCCTTCGCTCCTTGAGCAACATCCGCAGTGCGATGGCACCCACAGTGATAGGGTGCTCTTCAGCACGCGTCGACTTCCCGATGCCCCCGATTCATTCATCCTGATCAGACATGGGGACACTTGGCACGTGCGAGCCGGGACAATTCATGGGATTACCAAGGGGACGCAGTTCGCTTTACCTCCACCACTTTCGGGTATACAAGCAAAAGGTGGAGTGATATTCGAGGCGGAGAATGTGTGGCCAACGACATGCGAGGTGCCGTGCCGCTCGGCCGGTGTAGAGTTCGACTCCTCGATCCCTCAACGAGTGGTCGTCACACACTGGAACCAGCCAATTTCGCTCGCCACGCGCGTGTATGTCCGTCGCACCCCCGGGGACGATGGTCTTGCTATCAATACCAGGGCGCTCTATCGAGTGACGCATGACGAGGACGCCTTCGACCTAACACTAGATGCCATTCCGGGTGGTTGGCGTATCGAGAGGTTCGATCCACTCGTCACACGTTTCTTCGGCAGCAGGCGCGTTTTGGAGGTTGCTGGCAGGTCGTCGGCGCATGCAACAGGCGTTCTGGACGCGATTTCCCGTTTCAACTTCCACCTATATCGGTCCAATGTGGACGTTGCGGTTGACAAGGAACTCCGCCTAACCGTCCAAATGCACGCTCTGGAGGAAATGGTGGAGACGGTCTGCGAGGCATGGGAGCAGTCTCACAGTCGTCTCGGCCGAGGAGAAGAGGTCGTCCTTCGCACTGTGCAGGGCATGACATCGCTTTACTGCCACAAAACCGATGCTAGTCGCTGCTCGGGGAATATTGATGGCCAAAAGTGGGCCGATCCTCGTCACTTCCATATCCCAAAGCCTGTGGAGGAGGCCATGATAACGAACTTTGATCGCCAATACGGCTTCACGCTGGTCAACAATTCGAGCATCGATCTCTTTCCATACGTGTACTTCTTTGATCCGAGTACTTACGCTGTCAAGGTGTGTGTCCTGAGCGCTGAGCTCTTTGGAGTTATATTGTTCATTGACATCCCTGCACAGGAGCTGTTTTCACCTCGATGGGGCACCTGTGAAGCACCTCTTCCAGTCAAAGGCCACATTTGTATTGGCTATGGCGGATTTGGTACCAACCCTCTACGATTCACGCGGCCGGAAACCCATTCTGATAACGCAGTGGGCTTCCTCAAGATATTCGTCTCCACGTGCTACGTCGAGCTGAACATCGAGCAGCCACCCCTATTCGACCCACCGGAAAAGGCGGTGCATCTAGGCCACATTCCTATGTGTGATCCACCGGCCAGGGCAGCACATCTTGGCCACATTCCTATGCAGGACAACTGGAATTCGTGGACCTACGTCTTGACGTCACAGGCGACAAAAGACCCATGACGGTGAGGTCACCCTCTTCCACGGCCATGTGTATTTGTACTGGTACCACGTCGCTATAAGTCTGCCATTCGTGATGGACTAGTATCTGTAGTTTTATGGTCCCATCGCTTGTCAAAGACATGCCACATGCAATGGAAAAGGTGTTGGTAACGGAGCACCGCGTCAAGGCTTCTGGGCATATGCCGAAGCTGCGCGATCCCTTTTACGCATATGGCAGGCACGAACGATCCTCTGCTGCATAACAACACCTCGGCCTCGGAAGTGGCACTGTTCAAACTCGACTGTATTGATTGATCCCAACGCTGATAAGCATTCGAAGAATCGATGGTGCGGTTCCTGCTCTGGGGTCGTCCAGCATATGTTTTCCATCATGATTCTTGTTAGGGCCGGTAGGGTATTGGGGCGCAGGCGGAAGGGGATGGTTCGAGCGAAAGGTCTCGCAGGATCATCTACTATCCGGAGCGTCTCGACAAGCTCGAAAAGTCGACGACAGCTTCGCGAGCAGAGAATGCGCGCTATGCACCGGAGTATGCGTTCGTTTCTGATCGTCATAACGGTCTCCCGCCGTAAGTGATACTGGCTAGAAGGATGCCATGTCTTGCACGTCAGGGCGCAGTTCAGTAGTGTAGGTGGATCCGCAGTGACGTTGAGAATTAAAAAACACTATCACAGGCAATCCCAACACTCTACCAGTACTAGTCCGGCATGGCTCGAGTGCTATGTACTCTGATCAAGGCCAAAAACCATACGCATTATCAATCGCGCTGTCGACGCATGAGCGCCGAGCGTTGTCCTGATTCGGATGACCGCGCGACGCCCGAGGCAATTCTCACGAGGCGGGGGTATGTCCCTTGGACAGAGCCACCGTCTCCTTTAGGCAGGTGCATCAGATGAGGATCTCTGATGTGACCGTTACTTTGGGCGCTTCACGGGCGTCTATTCAAAGGGGGGGTCGCCCGCACAGGATGCCCCAGACGTGTCGGAGCGGTGGTGGGGTGCGTCCACACGGATGGGTACGAGACCATCATCGCCCTGGGCCGTAACGAATGAAAGTAAGATGTATCTTGCATTCGTAACCACCTCATCACAACGAACGACTCGGAGTCGCCCGGGCCCGCCAACTAGTAAGTACATCGCAGAAAAGCGGTTGATCCTTTGTCAAGTATGGGTGGCGGTCGAGCGGTGAATAACAGTTCAATATAGCCTGCCTCCTGAGCGTGGATAGCAGGAGCCTGAGCATTAGAGTCGGGACTTAGCAAGACTTCACTTGAGCAAAGTTCGCTCAGTGAAGGTCGAGGAGCAGTGATCCTAGGCGCCCGCTGGTACGCGCACACGTGACTGCTGTCATCTGTCGCGCCACAAGTGAGCGCGTCGATTCTCTGATCATGTAAGTACCTACGTACGTGGTGGCTTCCAGAGATTTGAGCTCCGACTTCAACTCGCATACAAGTACTGCACCACTTCTGCGCAGACCTTGCTCTTTCCTTCCACCATCTTCAGAAACTCAGGCGATGCTCCTTAGACAGGACCACTGAGTGCCACCCAGACTCGGATACTCTCATATACTGGGTCTTCTAGGTAAGCTATGTTTCTGTCTGAGTATGTCCATTCGAGAACCTGTGCGCATACGATGAGACCCGCTGCACCGATGCGATGTCGCCGTACAGCATATATGCGCATATAGTCCACCGCTCTGCGAGGGAATGTCTGTCCGAGTCTCAGTGGACAGTATACGACCGTACAGCTGCATCTACCCATCCAAGATTGGTTTGAGGTGCGCGGTGTACGGTGTTCACAAATTGGCTGCCCTCCATATTGGTCGTGTGTCTCGTCCGAGTATGACTTGAACATTTCGCATATGGCGAGAGTTGCTACATAAACTGGCGCAATGCCGCCGGACTGCATATAGATGTGCACATATATCGTGTACCCACAAGCAAGGCATATCCGCCGCTCTGTAAAAGGTGTATGCAAGGACCTGTCCCACTCGCTGTATGCGAGCCCACCGGCGCTGCATCATTGTTTCAATCTGGTTGTATTCTTGCGGTGTTTAAGGGTATTGTGTAGAGGCCCTTGGGCCCTCCTTCGCAGCGGGTGTGCGATTACGGTTAGGTACGCACGAGTATCAACCGTATCTGTCGCTCTGCACAATGCCTTATCGAGATTAACATACGACTCACTGGTAGCAACAGGGTTCCTGGTGCAAAGTAAACACATACTAAGTAGGGTAAGTGCACACGTCCACAGGTCATTGGGCGCAAGCGAGGTATGGAATGTCCATACGCTTGAGAGATTGATCCGTATCGCATACCGCCTGTTGATGAAGGCGAATGGGCAAGGATCGATGCAACTAGTATCCAAACACCAGTAAGTGCATGCTTGTCGACGTGCGGAACCCACCCTTGGCCTGTAGTGTCTTTCCTATCGAAAAACTCATCGGTAATGCACGCCAGTTGTCGCAATATAGTATATTGCCATCGCTGACTAGTATCCATCTTCACAGGCAATGGCATGGCCCTACTTCTGTCTACCTTGACATCCGTCAACACGCTCAACGGATGATGATGCGCCCGTCCTCAAGCCTTCGCATAACAGAGTTGTGAGTGCCATGTACGTAGCTATCATCCGTGTTAGGACTGAGTAGTAAAACGAAGACATACTTGGCGAAAGACCATAAAGACCTCCGAGTCGGTCCAGAGTCGAATTCGAAGACAAGAAGACAACGTCTGCCAGCCACCTCGACGCCACACGCGGCGCGGCCGTTCTCGCTTGCCGCCGGCGCGGTCGAGGCCGTGTGCCTGGCGGGCGACAACAGCACATGCCCGATTTGGACGATAGCCAGCCAGGCTGAAGCACTGCGTCTGAAGGCAGCGTCGGCGGCTTTCCTTTGCTCTTCTTCTCTCTCCCTCTGCCCTCTGCCTTACCGCGCTGAGCTCTACTTTGCAGTCCAATTTTGCGAAACGCGCGAAACTGCGCTCCAGCCGACTCCAGCAGGACAAATACAGACACGCCACAAGTGGCTAACGGGCGCCTCGCAGCTTGACCTCCTCGTCGACGACGACGAACACGCCCTCCCCACATGGACCCCCTCTCACTCGGTGGCGAGTCACCCGCCGCCCGTCAGTCGATTCTTGGCTCTTTTCTTCGCCCACGACCCCGCGGCACGTCGCAGTCGCACCCCTCACCGCCAGGCGACGCCAGCAGGGACTCACCGCCCCCAGTCGTCCCACCCGCCGACGGCGCACGCCGTCGAAACGCCCCCGCCCTCCAGCCATCTTCATCTCAGGCCGGTCTGTCGCAGATGCTGCGCCGCCGACGATCCGCAGGGGCCGTGGCCACGCCCCAAGGAGCAGCCGTGGCCCCTCGCCCGGCCACATCGAACAACGCCGCAACGCACCGGATCCGCCTCGTCCCGCACTTGGCCTCAAGATCCTCACTGCGATTCGAGCCCATCTGCAGAGACGTGCGCGAGGGCGACCCGGCGCTGCGGATCGGACGGTTCACCGACCGGTCAGGACTGGGACTGGCGGCGGCGAACGCACTCGGGTCGAACAAGCTCGCGTTCAAGTCGAAGGTGGTGTCGCGCGCGCACGCGGAGATCTGGGCGGAGGCGGGCGGGCGGTTCTTCATCAAGGACACGAAGAGCAGCTCGGGCACGTTCCTCAACCACGTCCGGCTCTCGCCCGCGAACACGGAGAGCCGCCCCTCGGAGCTGCGCGATGGGGACATTCTGCAGCTCGGCGTGGACTACCAGGGCGGGAACGAGGACATCTACAAGTGCGTGAAGATCAAGATTGAGATGGGCCGCGAATGGCAGGCGCACGCCAACCCGTTCAAGTGAGTGTTTCTACTGCCTGTGGATGCGGGCGACTTTGTCAGCCTCAGTGCATATCGGAGAAGGCTCGGTGCCTTCTGTTCATTTCCGCGCATGGTCGCAGGGTTTTAGACACGTTCTCAGCCCACCGCTCGGTGTTTTGAGATACACTGGCAGGTCATCGCGGAAAACGAACAGCGCTGACCGGTCTCCCGCAGCGCGAACGCCCTGAAGCAGCTGAAGGCGATCTCGCTCCCGAACAACGCAACCTCGAAGAAGACGCTGCCGAGGTCGTCGCTCCCGGACTGCTGCATCTGCCTGTTCGCGGTGACGATCCACCAGGCGCTGTTCATCGCGCCATGCTCGCACGCGTTCCACTTCAAGTGCATCCGGCCGCTGCTCGAGACGCACCACCCCGCGTTCTCGTGCCCGCTCTGCCGCACGTTCGCAAATCTGGAAGAGGACGTCGAGGTTGAGATCGAGGGGAGCGTGTTTGGCGGGGACGATGATATCGATGCGGACGTTTCGGTCGTCGTCGCTGCAGTCGCCGCTGCGGCCGTGGACAGGCCCGCGACGGGCGACAGCCATCAGTCCCACTCTCGCTCGAGGGAGCGCGAGCGCGACAGGGATCCTGGAGCGGAGACGGAGGTGGAGGCTGAGCCCCGCCCGATCCGTGGACGGCTCATGCACCACCCGCTTGCGGATACGGACGTCGAGATGGCAGATGCCGACGGGATCGCGCTGCCGCCGCTCCCGGAGGCCTCGCCACTCATGGTCGCGCGGGCGTGGACGGCGGTCAACGGAGGTAGAGACGGTAGCGTGTCGCCCGTGCTCGTGCCAGGACCACTCAGCTCGGCAATGGAGGTGTCCGAGGGCGAGGAGGACGGTGACGAGGCTTCGGGCAGCGGAGAAGGGTCGAGCGAAGTCATGGTCGGTGGGACGCTGGGGGAGGGGCATAAGCGCAAGCGGTGATGCGCGCGCAGGTTGGATGTGTATACTTTAATGGTTATGATTACGGATTCTGGTGCGTGTCTGGTGTAATTTATTGTCTTTTGGGTCTGAAGGTGTGCTCAATCTGCGTGTAGATAGCATCGATACCTTCCACGTTCAACACACAGCCCCATCACCAGGACGTTCGTCGTGCTGCTCCATCTGTGACCTTGGGCGTCAGAGCCGGACGGACGTTCACGGATATTTCCACACCACACACTCCTGCCTCCTTCGTCTCTTGGTGCTTGTATTCACAGTAATTTGATTTCCCTTACTCGTCGTGATCCCCTGCTTTCCGTCTGTGACTGTTGACGATCTCAATGTGCTGTCCACACCGTTCGTGTACTATAGATCCACCTAGTGTGCTAGACGAACGACTATCTCCCTCCGTTTCGTCCGTCAGCGTGCACCACCCACAGCCCTCACGGAACGTACGCACATTCTCGCAGGCCGTACAGCTGCGCCGCCCGTCAGCCGCGTCGCACACAGAACCCGCGGGAGACACATGGCGAGAGATTTTTAAGCATAGGCAACGACAGGAATTGCATTATATAGGTATGCGGAGACGACGAGACGAGCGAGGGGACCGTGAGAGAGGAGGAGACCGACAGGGACATATACTTAGAGTACGCGGGGATCAACGTGCAGCAAATCGACAACAGCAAGGATACGGACACGGACACGGGGTGTGGGGTGGGGCTCTCCACCCGACCAGGAGGGCGGGGATGTGGAAACGTAGGACTGAGGGGGAGGGGCGGAAATGGTAGGGGAAGCAAGGGCGGTGGCGGTGGTAGAGGGTCCGTAGTAACAGGTGGGAAGGGTAGAGGAGCAGGGGAGGAGGGCGGGCATGCAAAGTGGTGGGTATTGCGGTCAGCTCAGAATGGTGTAGATGTGTATGTGTTGGTGGTTATGTAGTGGATAAGATAACGCGTTAATGCGAGGAATGTACAGAGGAAGGGGAGAGCGGGAGCGCCGACGATTTTGGTGGACGGCATCGAGGTGAGGTGGGTGGCTGATGGCGAGTGGGCGCTTACGACGCAGCTTCTCTATGGCGCGGTGTGGCGGATCGTGGGCGGTGGAAGCGAGGACCTGGGTGATCCTCCTCCGTGGTGGAACGTCTTTGCGCGCCTGCATCAACGGCGGTCGGTCACAACGGAAGGCGCAGTGGATTTCAATAATGTTACATCGGTGGGGAGAGCGACAATCACACCTTTTCGCCACGGCCCACCACCCCTCCCTCTTGTCCACCCGCGCCCTCCTTCCAAATCCAGTTCCATTTCCAGAATCCACCCCGCCGCCCACCCGGACCCCGACCGCATGCCCGCCACGCTGCCCACCTCCACCCGCCCGTCCGTCATACGTCGACGTACATGAGTACGGGCTCGCCGACGCCGTCGATCTCGGGGATGACGCACTTGAGGTCGAACGCCTTGGCGAGCACGATCTTGAAGATCTTCTGCACGTTGATCGACGCGGACGTCGAGCAGAAGATGAGCGACGCGTGCATCGCTTTTGCGAAGCGTTTTGCCTGTGGGCGTGGGTGAGCACGCGGTACGCAGGGGAAGGGGGTGGGCGCACCTGCTTTGTGATTTCCTCCTGCTCGTCTCTTGGAAAGGTGGAAAACGTGTCGAATTTCGTGCCGATTAGAAAGGGTATTGCGGTCTAGTATCCGACCATTCATAAACGGCCGACCTGCCGAGTCTGGTCACGTACTTTGTTGAATCCCCGTGCTTGTCGATACCACTCCTTCACCGAGTTCAGCGTCGATTTCCGCGACAGGTCAAACATGAATAGTATCGCGACTGCGTCGTTGCAGACGAGCGGGAGCATGTTGACGAACTCGCGCTGCCCGCCGAGATCCCAGAGCGAGAACGTGATGGACGTCCTGCGCACCGTGATGGTCTTCTCCATGAAGTTGACGCCTGTCCCACATCGCTCGTCCACCGAATCTCGATGCATGCACGGGAGACGGAAGCGTACCTAGGGTCTGGATGTAGTCCTCGTCAAAGTGCCCCTCGACGTACTTCACCATCAGACTCGTCTTGCCGATCTGCGAGTCCCCCAGCATGCCGACCTTGATCACCACGCTGCGGGAGGGCGAGAGAGCAACCGTGAGACGGGGGCCTTGTTCCGCACGCAGAGGGTGCCAACGGGGGTGCGCACGGCGGCTCACCTGTTCTGTTCGTTGCCAATCTCGCCGTTTGGCCGCACGCCCAGCGAGCTGGGGCCTGCGGCGGGTGTGGGCGACGATGCTGACGCGGACATGTCGGCCTGAGTGTCTCGATAGCGGGGTTGGCTCGTGCGCAGATCGCAGATGCAGACGTGGGACGCAGGCCGGCGGGGCGCAGGCGTGGAATTAGGTGCGTTCGAGATGAAGGAAAGGATAAGAGAAACACGGAAGAAGAGGAAGCAAAGGAGGGACGCGTTCTGGGCGCGCTGGGGGGCGATGGGGGATGAAGTACAGACGGCTCACTCTCGAACAGAGTATGGCCGGATACACGACGGACGCCGACCAGGCTGAGCAGTACGACAGGCAGAAAGAGACACAGTCCGTCGGCAAGACGGCGCTCTCAACCATCCGCGCACGCGTTCCCCTTGCTTGGCGCCCGCCTGCTTGCACTCACGCTCTTTCAGACAACGCCAACTCATAGTCAGACAATATCTCGAATTTTCCTGCGATACGGCACTATCTTCAGCAGCTTATATCCCGACTCTCTGCCAGACATCAAAGCGCTCCATGGCACGACGCCTTGGACAGGGACACCGGTCATACTTGGTGGGTAGTACGGTGGACTCCGAGTCGTCCACCAGCCTCCTCCACGTGCATAACCAATTGCGCAATGGCATCGTGGTGGTAAGTGGTGGCGGTGGACCGCATCTTCGTGATTTCTTTGATACAATCATTGTTACTTGCTCCTGACCCTGGAGCGGTCCTGTCAGATATTGAACATCGTGGCAGTGCCCAATATCCGCAGTCATGCCCTTTCACGACTATAGGCGATAGTGTGAGGGTATCCAACCTGAAGTTGGGCCGAAATGCAGTCTCAAACTGTCATCACTACGGCCCCATTTGCGACGATGTCTCCGGTACGTCCACTGTAGCCGTACATTCGTCCCTCGCATCTTACACACTCCTACGAACGCAAGAACTGTTCACAGAGTTAGCGTCTGACCATTATGGCCCTAGACCACCGACTCAGCGCTTGTAAAGCGACTGCCGCACGGGAAGGTGGAACATGTCATGTAAGGAGCTTCTTCACGCGCATCGGCGTTGTCCCCCTGGTGCCAGTAGGTCGCGCTCGCAGGAGTGGTGGTGCACGGTGTTAACATCCAATGAACGTGCGCGCCATCTGAGTGGACAGATCTGGCTTTCCTCTCCATGCTGGTATAAAAAGCATCCTTAGGGCACCTCCCAGTCACATCGCTCGCGGAGAGGAGTTATCGGTGAGTCAGCAGTCGTGATTCACACCGTCCCATACTTACGTACATGTCCGCAGATGTGCAGTGATGCGATGCTGTTTGCCTGTTGAGGTATATGAACGCATTGTCGACTACAACTGGTCCGACCCGCCAACACTCTTGGCTTGGGCTCTTGTCTGCCGTGATTTGTCTCACCGGAGTCGGTACCATCTCCAGCGGGAGACAACGATGACCATTCGAAGCGCAACAGAACTCCGGTGTATTGGGGACTCTTGTTATCGAAACGTTCCAGGCGCCTCTACGCGAAGGTCGAGCTCCTGCGCGTCGTGGACGACCCATCGAAGCCCTTCGTCCATACGCTGCCGCTACATCTCCCAGGCGAGCACCTCCCGCAGCTGACGACGGTCCTCCTCGAGGGTGTCAACTGGACGACCGCCACTCCACACCTCCAGTTCTTTGAGTGGTTATCTTGCTTCTCTTCTGTGTCATCCCTCTGCATCGACCGTTGCGTCCTTCGCCCGATCGCGCACACGCTTCGGATTGTCAAGCGCCTCCCGATGCTCAGACACGCCGTCTGGATGGACTACTACAACGTCAAGCCCAGCGAATGTCCCGTGGCCTTCAACAACGTATTCGTCGGGAAGGAGTGCACACTTCACCTCCAGACACATCCCGACGTGCAACACCAAAGCCTAGAGGCAGGTAAGGCGCGTGTCCCGAAACAATCTCAGATCCATGTAAGATTTACGACCACAGTTACAGTATTAGACTTCCACCGCGTACGGCGGATCCCCCGTGCAAGGACGATGTGTATATCTATACCGAGCACGATGGAGGCCCCGGCAAGGCGTGCGGCCACCTACGATGGCACACGTCAGCCCACTCATCAAGAGACACGATGCCCGATGTTCTTTGGAAATGAACCATTGGTCGAGGAACCCCGTTCCATGCAGGTTATTATCCACATGATATTACTGAGGAGTGCATTGATGATTGTCTTCCTCGCACAGGAGGCACAACCGTACCCCACCCGTCAGATCGTGAATCTACAGGCCAGCACGCATCGCAGGGTCAGGCACCCCGGGAAGTGTTGGGAGCGGGGCGGGAGCATACTGCTTGTGATGCTCCCAGACAGATCGAACCATCCAGTCACAGTGGCGCACGTACGTATTCTACACAACAACGCATCGTACGCCCGAAAGCGACGCAATGCTCACCGATGATGAAGGGGACCAGGCGTTCTCACAACTGCACATTGAGGTGAGCATGGTTCGAACAACGTCCTTGTACCGCCGCCCTGACGACGCTTTAGAACCACAACTACACGCGCCTCGACCCTGCTACGGGCTGCGCGACAGTAATCCTTCGCGTAATCTTCCCACCTTTACGGTCTCTGTGCTCGCCCTACCTGTTGTCCCAGACTTGGAGTGTGGAAAAAACCCATGGACGATCCATCGTTCTTGGTTGCGATGCAGGGACTCCGTATGTCTTGCTACAGTGGGTGTTCGCAGCCGCCTACCCGGTCGTGTGTATGTAGCGTCTTCGTGAGGTAACGCCACACAAACTTCCCCCTCCCCATGATTTATTCATGTATATAGTTTCGTTGTATCTCTAGGTCACGACCTGCATCTCGTGGCTCAGATGGGTATCCAAATGTCCGTGTACCAATATGATGCATGCACGCGCTGCACCTCCATCGTCGGCACCGGGGCACGAATCGACCTTCAGGTTATCGGTGTCACACATATATAAGAGGCTGCAGACTCCTCGTCCACGCAACGCAGCGGTGATCGTCAGTAGCATCTGTGATCATAGATGGCAGCACAGAACGGACAGAGCCTAACCTGTCAATGCTTACCTTGGATCCACAGCACCACCTGCAGCTGAGTACTGCTTCATGGTAATGAACAATCTTCACATTGAACATCAATCGCGATCGTCGACGAAATCCCCAATATTCCCAGTCGACGCATATAAGTGTGTCACCACGTGCCTGCTGAGCATGTTCTGAGTACGTAGTCGCGCGGCGTAGCGCTGTGAACATGAGCGATATACGAATCCGATGTAGCACCCACAGGCACCTACACACTCCCAGATCCACCGGAATGTCCGAGTCAGCTGATGATCGTGTTGATAGCCCCGAATCGATCGAACTATGGTGGATTCCAGCCTTACCTGGCCTGAGTACCGGCGTTGAACGTTGAACCTGGCACGGCTCGGACATGTTGCTAAATGCGCCCGAGTCTGAGTAAGTTCCCTCTATACCCTCTGTCCTCTATTTCTCTATCTGAAGCGAAAACGCGGTGTCTCTACCGCATCTACATTTCAGCTTCGTGATTGGGCCTGAACTCCGGCGCATTTGCAGCAGCAACACCGACCGGGTGTAACGGGCAGGGTCGGCTCGGGCTGTCGTAGTGGCTGCGGTCGCGCTCAACGAGCGAAAACGGGCACGGTATAGATATTAATACTGGTGTTGGAAAGGCGAAAACCTACGTGACGGTACCTACAGGCTGGCGCGATGTATCTACGTGCTGACGTAAGCATGTGGCGGGCACCGTGTACCGTCCGTGCATGTGACCGCGCAAGGGGGCCCGGGCGCGTCGCCGCCGTCGCGCCTCCTCCTCAGCGAGTTTTTTGCTTCAAATTTTACAGATAAACTTGCGGTTCACCTTCTGAACTCCGTGTTATGAACCGCGAACGGCATCCCGTGCGATGCACGGGTAAGTATTTGCTGTTGTGCGTAAATTCAGTATTATTATCACTTTATACTCCGAGTCAAGCGCTCAAGCGCTCAAGACTCTGCTTACTTGTGTTCTTTTTGTTTTAAAGCCAGTCCTTCTCAATATTGCTCGCAATCCTCAGCTGCTCTCAGTTTGCATTCTCGCGCCCTACAAATATACTTGTCCGAAGCGCTCCGCCAAACCACGGCTTCAATCACGGCACCGATGATTGCATACTTGGCCTGCTACCGTGACAATCATCGGGCGACAGACTCGCCTCCCTACTCAGAAGGCCTACACAAGACGTCCCTCCGACGTATCGCAATGACGCTTATCATTGGATGGCGCATGGTGCTTGAGTCATCCAACCTTGGTCGCTTCGGCATCTCGCCGACTCAGACACGATGTGGACATCCGCGATGAAGTTCTCCGATATGTAGCGAGTAGAAGGTGATAGAGACGACAGTATGGAGGAGAAATGGTGAGGCCAAGGATTAGCTGTCTCGTCAATGCTAGTGACGCAGCTCAGCAACTCACAGCTCTGGACCTTCCACTTACGAGAAGTAATGCCCCTCCACGCCACCGTGTTCAGCGCTCAGCACTGACAACCCAGTTGTTGTGCTCAATGAGTGCATCTAGTACGTCGACACTGATTCATGGACGGCATGCACTACTAGTAGCATTGCACCTTTGTCTTCCAAAGGGACAAATTTTCAATCGTCCTAGAGTCTGAGCGTAGCATACTGTACTAATGACAATTTAGTTCAGGCGCTATTCCCCCTTCAGTACTTCAGTCACGGAACCGTGTCTAAAATCTACTTAGATACTTACGACCACTTGACTTTGATGAGTACCAGCCTGGACTCGGAAGCTTGCAATACACCGCACTGGCACGTGAGGCCGCTAAGTGCCAGTGACCGACGGGCGACCCATCATCGATGAGCGTTAGTTACTAGACCACACCCTCAGGACTCAACTTCTTGCTCTCAAGCTCGCTTCGAGGCCAGGTCGAAATTCGAACTTACAGTGGTAGAATCACCTCCGCACTTTCAAAAGCGCAGCCGGTATGAACTTCGCCAACGACTACTTACGAGCATCCACGGTAAGGAAGCCCTCAGCCTTGGGCGAGTATCCCGTCGGCATATACAGTAAGTAAGTGGCGTCTACATCAGGCTACTTATCAGCAGCCTCAGGCTATTCACATCAGCATCATTCACCAATGGTCGATCACTCAAAAACGAGAAATGCTGAGACAATGGACTTGACGGGCTACCGTTGGTAGGCATACTGGAGGCGTGAGCGCCACTGAGGGACGGTGGAGGTGTGTTCTCACTGGCAAACCATGACGATATGCTCAATGCTCATACTGCCACTGAAACGTGAATGACAGGGGACTTCAAGTTGCAGGGAAGCTCGTCCGCATCATCAAGTCGCGACGATGGTCGCATAACGCCTTCAATGTACAGATCATGGCGCCAACATAATCTCCCGCTCGCCAGGTTGCCAGCTGAGTACTGCTCAACAGATGTACCATCCGAGTCCGGCAGAAGACACAGGAGGAGCTGGAGGAGGCCGCAGAGAAGATCAGGAAAGCGGCGCAGAGTGGTATTACGAAGCAGATGACGGTGACTAGTTCGAACTTCTGTCCTCAACGGGCTTCTCATGTATATGGTTCGCCCGCACAGTGGAAGCCGTCCTGCAAGTCTAATTCCGCCAAGTGGACGTACGACGGGATTTGCCCCGACCCTGCGGTTTTCGGAGTGCTCATGGGTCTAGACGGCCCACCGAAGTTCAAGCAGAAGAAGTTCGCCAAGGACGAATTCCAGGACCTCATCGGGCAGTGTGAGGGTCATGCCAGGTCAGTAGTGTCATGTTCCACCTTCATCCTAGGCAGTGCTGAGCTGGAACGTGTGTTGCGCATGCAGGTACAATGATCTCTATATCTCGGGCGAGCATGTTAACGTCCGCTGGTCCGACACCGGCGAAGTCAAATTCAGCGGGACGTACGGAATCTCCTAAATGTCCAGAGCAAGGCTGAAGACCCGATGGCGGAGGGGTCCCATCCCACAGTGCTAATCATATCGTAACATCGGTGTAAATCCACAATATTTCAGCTAAATCATACGGCGAGCGATCCCAACGTGTGATGTCAGCTTACGAGTGCTTACGCTCTGAGCACCCGCACGCGTGTCCTTAGAGTACAGTCGGTTACTTTGCGCTCAGAGCACACCGAAAGTCCTGGCCGTGTATGTGACAATCTCTTCCACTCACGCCCATTGCAGTGAGAAACGATACAGACAGTCGGACTGGAGGCTTATGTCCGGTACACTATGGCCTCCGCAGAGTTCACGGACGTAGTAACAAGATTATCGCAACTCTGGCGCTTTGGAAGGCAAAGGCGCAATGCTAGTACAGTACATGCTCGGCGATATCGTCTACAATAGGCACACAGATTGTACAGGCGGGGTGATTATTGCGCAGGATATCAATGTCGGGCGTGTGTAGTTTTGGGTATAAAACGTCGTCCGGGGGGGATGGTACATGCACATGATCGCATCATGCTCACCTCAGTACACAGTTCTTAGGGCGCCTGATCCCCCTTCATTATCGGTGAGCATGGCCTCGGGTTTTGGCGTACGGTGCATTGCTCTGAGAGCGTTACAGGCTGTATGCTCCCGCCCCGCTCCCGGACTCTGGAATACGTGCTGGCCAGTAAGTTCACAGTCCGATGGGTGGGGGTATGGAAACATTACAGATGTTGCTTCCTGCGCGAGGGAAGACGGTTATCAATACGCTCAGTCAGTAATAGCATGTGGACAACAACCTGCAGGGAACGTGGTTCCTCGACCAATGGACGTTTATCCGCAAAGGACACCGAACGCTGTGTCTCTTGATGAGTCTCTCGACGACTGTGCCCACAGGCATCATTGTAGGTGACCACGTGTCTTGCCGGAACCTCGTTCCGGTCCGAAGAGGGTATATACATTGTCCTTGCGCGGGGGATCCACCGTACGCCGTGGAAATCTAATACTGTGTGCCCGCAAATCCTGCTTTAGTATGAGATTGTCTCAACGCACGCGCCTTACCTGTCTCCAGGCTTTGGTGTAGCACATTGGGATGAGTCTGGAGGTGAAGGGTGGACTCCCCGACGATGACGTTGTTCAAGACCACGGCACATTCGTCGGGTATGAAGCTGCAATAGTCCATCCCAACAGTTTGTCTCAGCTTTGGGAGGTGCTTGATGATCCGAAGCGTGTGTGCGATCAGCCGGAGGACACAACGTTCGATGCAGAGGGACGATACGGAAGTGAAGCGAGATAGCCACTCGAAGAATAGGAAGTGCGGAGTGGCAGTCGTCCAGTTGACGCCTTCGAGGAGGACCGTCGTCAGCTGTGGGAGGTGCTCGCCTGGGAGATGTAGCGGCAGCGTATGGACGAAGGGCTTGGACGGGTCGTCTACGACGCGCAGGAGCTCGACTTCAGCGAAAAGACGTCTGGAGTGTTTCGAGGACAGGAGATGCCCGTATAATTGGAGCTCTGCAGCGCTCCGGATGGTGAGAGTCCTCTTCCGCTGCAGGTGGTATCGACTCCGGGGAGCCCAGTCACGGCAGACGAGAGCACAAGCCAAGAGCGTCGGGGGTTCGTACCAGTCGTAGTCAACGATGTGTTCTGTCACTCCAATGGGCGGACGTAAACGGGATTGCATCCCTTCGCATCTAGTGAAGGTGAGTGTGACACAGCATCGCCCTTGATGTTGAGGCTTACTGAGTATATGTAGTCATGGTCTTGACAGCGGTGAGTGCGGGGCGAGCTCTTGAGTCATCCCATGCCAGTCTGAGGTAATCGGAGTTTATAAGCTGGGCACAGGTGGTATGCATATGCACCGCCATGAACGTGCAGTTCCTGACGTAGATGCAGGGAAACCCGTCCACGAACTTGAAGCTGCACCGCCCTATGGTGGACTCGTCCACCAGCCTACGACACCGCGCATATTCGGGTCGCTGGCCTGACAGCTTATCCCTATTTGACAGGGAAAATGATATTTAAGACTGGCCAGCGAGATATGTCGTCGAAAGGACTTACACATTGGAGGGGGATTCGAGTTGACGGTCAGTTTGAGAGAGCGTGAGACAGGCGGGCGTCAACTAGGACATTTAACCTCAAGTCGACCTCAAGTGCATATCGACGTCGTCCTTTCTCAGCTTCCCTTCACTCGTCTTCATACGCCGCTGCACAATTCAGACTCTACAAGTTGTGTCATACACAAGTGTCATTTCCTATGCCTCCAAAGCGCAAATTGGCCAACGGGGTTGCGTCTACATCTGAGAAGGCGTAGCACAGTCGACCACGCGCCCGACGCGGCGCTCGCGTCTGCGATTCTAGCAGCCTCAGATACATATCCTATACCGGAAGACGATGTGGATGTGCACGCGCTGCTGGTAAAGTGTTCCTAATATGCGAAGTAAGTACTTGGGAGTCTCAGGTGAAAGCGGGCGCCAGTGCGAATGGTGGAGGAGGGAATTCCATCGAGCCACCACGCCGGGGGTACTCCGGCTGTCACGGGCGCGAGGCAGAAGACACAGCAGGAGCTGGAGGAGGCCGCAGAGAAATCATGAAATCAGCGCAGAGTGGTTTTAGGAAGCGGATGACGGTGGTCTTGTTTAGAATTCTGTCCCCAGCGGGCTTCTCATGTATATGGTTCATGGGTGTAGTAGAGGCCGTCCTGCGCGTCCAGTTCCGCGAAGTGGAAGTACGACGGTATTTGCCCTGACCCTGCGGTGTTCGGAGTGGTCATAGGTCTGGCAGGCTCGAACAAGGCCAACGAGCGACGGCGCTCTGGTACAGCGAAAGTATACGAGACGGAGATGTCACCACATCTTCCTGTATCATCGTCAGTCCATCACCTTTCTATGATATCAATGAAACAAGTAGATACTTACCTATCACCTTTATTCCAACGGTAGTGTCCTGAACCTGAGTTCACAGCGACCCGGGGGAATACTTCCCGTTTACGCACCCTCGAAACCGGAGAGCTGCCCTCAAGTTGCACTTCAGATTACTGAAGCAGCATGTTCGTCGACATACATCCGGTGCAGCCTCATAGACAATAATCGAGACGGAGGACTGTTGCCTGTCAGAATCTACCGACCGGGAGTCAAGCGCCCACGTCTAGTCGCCGCGCCACCGAGGCCAAATATTTGTTCGAGAGGTCGAAGGCGTGAAGCGCTCTGAGGGCACCGTCCACAACAACCCCGGCAAATCTTCAAGGTGAGCACGAATCTCTGCCGTTACTCTGTGCGAGCCGCGCTCGGGGAGATGTGGAGGACGAGGGCTTTCGGAGGAAGTACTGCATGTGGGGGAAAGACTGTCGGAAGAGGATGGATGGCGGATGGAGGTGGCTGATGACGCTGGCTTCGCATTTTCCGAGCACGGTTGAGAGGCATGTACTAACGTTGCTTTCTTGCGCGTTGCTTGTCCCAGATGGTACGTTTGACTTTGCTCTGGTAGAATGTTGCTGACCTCGATTTTACGGAGTGTAGAAGGTCGAGATCGACACATTCTCCGGCTACCGTATCTACCCCTCGAAGGGCAAGCTCTTCGTCCGTGGCGACAACAAGGTTCGCCCCATCTCAACCATCCTCCCGTTCGCATATCCACCCTTCTCGTAGATCTTCCGCTTCGCCAGCGGCAAGAATGAGTCGCTTTTCCTCCAGCGCAAGAACCCCCGCAAGATCGCTTGGACAGTGGTGTACCGCCGGATGCACAAGAAGGGTATCACGGAGGAGGTCGCGAAGAAGCGTTCGCGCCGCACCGTGAAGCACCAGCGTGGCATTGTCGGCGCCGACCTCGCCACCATCAACGCGCGGAAATCACAAACCGCCCAGGTCCGTCTGGCGCAGCGGTCGGCCGCCATCACGAAGGCCAAGGCGGAGAAGAAGGACAAGGAGAGCAAGAAGGAGAAGAAGGTGCGTCGTGCTCTCGCTGGATCGCTGGCGTGTGTGCTGACTTGCTCCGGACTAGCCTGCGACCCGCGCACCCGTCTCGACGGCCCCCCGCGTGTCGAAGCAGCAGATGAAGGGTGGCAAGGGCGGCCGTTGAGCTGTGCTTGCGGATTGGTCTTCTGTCGCTCTGATATGTTATGTTTCGGCCTCACCCACACACCGCAAAATGTATGGATACAGCATGCCACCACGCTTATGACACTATGCCCTTGCTGTGCTCCGCCAGATGCCCTTGCTTGTCGGATGCAAGGCTCAGGAGACTGCACCTATCTCTAGCTGCCGATTCGACCTAGGAATCTCTTTAGATCGCCTCTTTCTCGCGTCTGGGTAATCACGAAGGCCGACGGAAACGATGTCCGTGTTCAGTGCTCGGCGAGGATGAGGCCACTCTTCTAGTATCTCTTGTCTGTCGATTCCATTGATTGATGGCCTTTGCCCTGAAGTCGTGCGTGAGTTGGCACGGGATCATCGCATGTCGCGTCGAGGAGGGTTTGAGGAGGGTACTGCTGACCAGGCAGTCATGACAGACAAGCCTCTATAGCAACTCTATAGCGGACCATACATCGCTGTTCGTGATCAGATGCATTGAGTGTGACTTCGTGCACCTTCACAAGACGAGGCCATCTGTGCCATTGAACATCATCTGATTGACTTACAGGGTCGTCTCGACCTCCATGGAGATACAAACATGCGGTTGATCATGAGCTGCCCGCAAAGCAACACGAGATCGTAATTGCCATTCGCAACGTGAGGTGGTTGGGACGACCAGATCTGGCTCGGCCTAGTGCTACATGGTACGTACGGTCTACTTACCTCAGGCAACATAGACACTATTTCCGGCATCCCCTTTGAAAAATCCTTGCGGCATGATCATCTTGTGGGAGCTTGCATCCCGCTAACCCGCCCTGTATAGTGATGCAATGTCCGGCTCCGTTTTGCTTCGGTTGTTGCCCGTATTGACTGATCGGCGAGACCACAAGGAGGCTGAGCCTGTAGTCCGTATAGACTGAGTACCTGGCTCGACAGACTGGTTTTGCGCGGGGCCCTCGCGCTTGTACAAATATTGTGTTCGATATATAAGTACTCGGACATGGTGTATGTACAGTAGATTGGCATAGGGTATGTAGGAGGAACTTGAACATTTCAACAGTGGCCGATTCGGATTACGTCATGCCCAAGTCCATACTTGGAATTTTAGCGCGCGCATATATTCATTGAAGAATTGCGGCATTCTTCCTGAGCAACACGTCTCCCGTACATTGGCAAACACACTATATGCGCATGGTAGCTCATGAATGTAGACCATATACTCCATCCTATGCTGATTTCTACGGCTCAGGGTCACGACTCAAATCGACGCTCTCACACAGAAGCGTCTATCACCGCCCACATAACATTGACAGATCTCTTTCCACCAGACATTCCGCATCTTCCTTCGCTAATATCGCTTCCTTTTTTCTGACCGACACAACCACTCTTTCCAGACGTAGTCAAACTTCTGGTATTTCCCGCGGTAAGGTCATTCTCCGAAAGTACCTTCCTGCTGACCGGGTCACTGGTGAAGATAACTCAGTCTCCAATAGACATTGTCCAGATCACGGTGCTACACCTGCTACAGCAGCGCTGGACGCCTCCTGCTTTGCTGAAATCTGCGCGAAGCAAGGTCGAGGCATACGTACGTGTAACCCGCGGTCCCTGGGCTTCGACTTCGCAAAAAGCCGTCATTTCCGCGTTGTACAAGGCGACGAGCGTCCTGGACACCTGCGTGCCTCGATATGGACGTTAGCTTGTCCTCCTTCGCGCCCGCGTCGGAGCTCGTGGCATAATGGTGCCTTCACGCTTGATCTTCCTCAGCTGCTGGCCCGCGTCGAGCACGGAGGCTGACCCCAGGACCCCTGCTGCTAGCCCCGTGGATTGGCACCTTCCATGCCTTTCTAGCTCCCGCGTGGGACGGCATGACGATCAATTTCCCGGCGCAATAGTGGCATGGTGAGTGCGCCGACCACATGCGAAGCCCTGTAAACCCTGTTTTGACTGAGCTCTCGTTGCACACACGCACGTTGTACTACCGGGAAGTGGGCAGGTTACCCAAGTGGGTGGTACGATACGAGAGGGCCCTTGGTAAGATCCCTTGTGCTGGACGCGATTGGACTTGCATGGCTCCGGGGGCGATTGCGTAGGGGAAGACTTCGCGAGCTCGTGGTCGGAGGACCCGCGCTGATGCTTCGACCGACCACTTCGTAAAAACTGGAGTACATTCCGTTAGCTCGGACCAGAAGACATGGAGCTTGGTCGGTGATTGCAGCAATGGAACGTCGCGGGCGCGGGGTATTCGACTGCTCCAAGTCTTCCCCGTCGTGTCGAAGAGGCACGGGGGCCGTATACATTGATCGTTGTGAGGCCCGCACGAGCCTCGAGGGTAAGTCTGCCCCGCATGCAGGCGCTGCTGCTGCAGTCCCGAATGGCAAGTGGAGGTTCGATTACGGACCATCAAATGCGCTCTCCGTCGCGGCTTGGTCGCGGCCCTACATGCTAGCGCCGTGCGGCCGTGCGGCGCTCCGATGGTATTGTCTGCCAGTGGGACAAAGTGAGTGAACTCACGATCTGCAGGACAGCCACGGCCAGTGAATCACAACAGGCTAGTACAAGACCGTGAAGCCCGAGCGAGACAGGGGTGCACCGGTATTGTGCGCTGCGTATTCTCGGAGGCAAGGCACCGTGCGCGGCTTCCTGCAGTCAATACGTGGCCATGGGCATGGCAACGGCTGAGGCGAATTGTCGAGAGGTGGGAGTTATTACGGAGCCCCAATTGTGGGATCAGAAAGGGAGAACAGGAGCGCGGGCCTGGATCGAGGTGGCATGTCTCCGACGTGCTTGCCGAAGTCAAAGGACGTTCCGAATCGGGCCCTCGCTTGTCCTCGATGCGGCAGGCCTGGCGTGGAGTTCTGGCAGCAGATGGCGACGCGCAGAGGCCGCAGATGCGCCCAGGGCCGGCGGGAGGACGAAGCGGGGGGAGCCAATCGGTCAGCGCCGGAGTTAGCAGCGCCCTGGCCGGTTGCCTTTTCGGGGATGCGATGCTGTGGGTACCGCCGCCGAGCTTTTGTATGTTCTCTCATCATCGCTTCGCTGGAATTTGACGTTTGCCTTCTCTTGGACCCGGAGCGTGGAACCATGCAAAAGACTTAAAGGCGACGGGCAAGTTTGCGTTGTCGACCCTCGTCATACCCACTGCCGCCGCACCTACACTGCCCGCCTAGACGTTTCGCCTTCACAGGTCTCACCTGCAAATTGCAACACCTCGGGACCCCTCCTGCTATTTAGACACAGGCTCGCCGGTAGACAGTCAATACCCCACTAGAAGTTGAACTGGTGAGTACATCCCGCCTTCGCGTTGTCACCGCTGTCCATCCCGCCTTCGCGTTGTCACCGCTGTCCATCCCGCACTCGCGTTGTCACCGCTGTACAACCCTCCGTCTCGCTGGAGAACAGACAATGCTTGACTGCGCTGTCATGCGTCATCTTGAGCTCGTTATATCAGGGCATTTGACTGACGGCGAGACGCCATATTGCCCGGTATGGTCCTCAGCTCGCGATCGACACAACCAGGATGGGCTACTTGACGTCACGGGCTGTGCACCCATGGCGTCGCTCCCACTATGCCCGCGCCACGGAGAGCGAGCGGCGGGCTAACAGGGCTTATACAGCGCCTGCATTCAGCTGTATAGGCGCGGTGTCAGGCAATCTCCATCAGGCGCTCAGCTAAACATACACTGACATTCACCCTTCCTGTTTCGCGTCATACTAGGTTTCTGCTATCGCTTATAACTTGCGGCCCTCCATTACCCCCTAACCCACCTAGAGCCTCTAATCCACCACCAACATGCGCCTCACACTGTCGACCATGCCCGAGGAGCTCCTGGAGCGCATCCTCGCCTTTGCCGTGACCCCCTCCTCGCCGTCCGCGCCCCATCGTCCGTCCTGGCATGTCGCGACTCCCAATGCTACGAGGTCGGGCGTTGCACCCCATGCTACGTCCCTGCTGGTATCGCGGAAGTGGCTCCGGATCGCGACACCCGCATTCTACCGCCACATCGACCTCCGCTCCGACAGACAGACAGCGATGCTCGCCCACAGCCTACGCACGAACCCGGAGCTCGGTCGCTGGGTACGCAGCATCCGTGTTGAGGGCACTTATCAGATGCTCCCGGACGTTGTCCGGTTGTGCCCTGCTCTCGAGGAGTTCGACATGACCGTGGACAACGGTCCCTCTGGCCCGCCTGCGCCAACCGTGAGCTCGCAGCGACCGCCTACCGTTGACGCGGCGGTCGTACGTTTCTGCACCAGCTTCCCATGCATGCGTCGGCTACGGAACCTCGTCATCCGCAAGAACGCGTACTTGACCCTGCCTGGTCCGACGCACATCTTCGAGGAGCTCGGCAAGGCCATCCGGCGCTGGAAGTACCTTGTGAGTCTCGATTCTTTTGTTCCGCTTGTCTGGCTGGTCCCCACTGGGTCTTCGAGCCCGATACTGCCAGTGCCGCTACGGTATGGTATGCATGGAAATTACGTCTTCGCCTTGCCGTTTTGGGCGATCGACGACTCGAAGCAGCCCCGAAGAGGACTAGCCGCATTCTCGACTGCGATCGTTTGCTGCTCAAACTGACACGGTTCCCACCATCGCAGGAATGCGTGCAAATTGCTTTCCGCTTCTCGCCCTCGCCCGCGTCTGCGTCGTTCGCCACGTCGCTTGCCTCCGCTCCGAGGCTCCGAACGGTCAGCGCGCTCCTGCCCACCGTCTGGAACACCGCGCTGCTCGAGGTGCGTGCTTCTCGCGCTAGTGTGCTGGGCGAGCTTATCTGACGTCTCTCGATAGATCTCCCAGAATCCCTCGCTCGAACGCATCCACATAGGGCCTCGGTCGGAGCTCTTCGCGTCGCAGCTATTTATCACCGAGGCGCGCAAGTACCCGCGTCTGATGGGGCTCATCACAGCGGGCACGCCTGAGCTGCCGGCGGAGTCGCCCGCGCGCTCGCGTTGCTGGCCCGGCTCGTCTAGCCTGCCGAGCCCTGGGCTCATGCCTCCCGCCTCTGTCTCGCCATTTCCCGCGCAGTACCCCAATGCGTACGCGCACGCGCCGTACCATGCTCCTTCGCCGGCTCCTTACCAACACCTTTCCCAGCGCAGCCGCGCGAAGCCCGAACACGCACGCGCACATATGCAGTCGTCTCCGCGCGACCCACGCACCGGACTCCCGATACCCGCCTCGTCGCAGAGACACGGCGCGCCTGCAGTCCGCCGCATGAGCGCTGTCTGAGCGGTTGTGGCGGCGGTCCCTGTTCGCGGCGCCGCCATGGATGTATCAGTGTTCACTGGTGCACTGCTCTTCTCTGCCATACCCTGTGCACGCACATACCCTAATTGATGGACTCGGTGAGTTCTGCGAACTCGTCGACGTGCGATCATATCTTTGTAAACACTCCTCACATGACCACGGACCTTTGCCCGACGACTCGGACCTCGTATATAATTCGCATATCGTTCTGTATTCGTATGCCGTATAGTTTTCTTACCGCACTCGTTTGTTGTACTCTACGTCTCTAATCTTCTGGCTGTTCTGGTACAGTCTTCGCTACGGTTCTCTTAGTTGACATAGATAGAAAATGGTGATCTCCTGGACGCATCGCAGGGTGCAAGAAGTACTGTACATAATGTCAAAATATAGTTGTAGATAGCCTAATGATTATTCTCTATTTCTGCTGCCCAGTGCCTCACGACATCTCCCTCTCGAAGCGATCCCACGCCTGTCCTGGTTCTCCATCGACTGACAAATGACTATTTTCGTGAGTCGTCTGTAAGCATAGGAACGCGTCGTCGTCATGAGCACATGCCGGCGTGCGCAGAGCAGGGGCGAGGCAGTGTGAATCGACTTGACAAACGACATTCCCGTCCGCCGACGTCGCTGGGGAGACGTACATAATAGTTGCATCCTGAGCATGTCATATATGGCGCTGGCAGGCACCGTACCACTCTCTCGGTACCTTCAGGGTCCTCGGGATCGAAGACATACCGCCGGCTTGCCAGAAGTCGCAACGATGGCCAAGATACCTGACGGGAGGTCCCTCGATCGTCCATGGCATCAAAGCGAAGTAGGCAGTGGCGCGGCTTGGTATGTAGCAAAGTCCCTGTTCCTTTGCTGTTCCTGCGAGTCTTTTGTATGCAACCTGTCGAACTGGCTTCGGGTGCGAAGAAAATTGAATGATGGACCAGATAAGCTCTACCGCGACCGGCGCGAGGATCTCGGGCATCGGCGTATTTCCCGTGGACCATGGTGCATTGATCGGCGAAGGCAAGCTTTACATTGCGGAAGAGTAGCGGACCCTGGTTACGCCTGAATTGTTCGGCGAAAAACTGGCGGGTGGAGTCAGAGACTTGGGACTGGAAAAAGAGCGGCGATAATCTGTTGACTCTTCGGAGGGGCCCTAAGCAGGTATCGGAGTGTCTTCGCCGAAGAGAGCATGCTCTGGAACTAGTCCAGAACTGAGGGGCATGTCCTTGGAGGGTCACCGGAGCTATGCCTCGACTGTTCATTCGAAAAACCAGCTGCCTCGAGGTCGGAGCACAAGTGTTCATCTTCTCCACGAATTTGACAATCGGCTTCTGCGTAATCCGACTCGTCTTGCACGCAACCAATGCTGTAACCCTGGTACATAACACCAGTGAATTTCCCCAGAACGTGTCTGAACAACATACTCTGATTATCTCCGACCCCTTACACTCCGTACGAGCAGTGAGTGACATGGACTTTGTGTCCACCTCCGCGATACTGATAGTGTTTCGCCACTTACCCGGTTATAAGGATGGACTAGGTTTACTTCCTATCGCGAATCGCAGTGGTCAATGACAGATTGAAGCACATAACAGGCAAATTCTGACCTGCTTCGCGAGGTTCGCTCGATTTCGGCCCACACAGAGGTCCTTCTCGACCTGATTCGACCGAGAACCGTAAACACGCTACAGGCACGCGGGTCCGGGGACGGTCTGCTGACAGGAACTAGCCGTTACGGCATCCTGTGCAAACCCCTCAGTGGCACCCTCCGATGCGAACAGAAACTGCATTCCAAATTCGTAACGCGTGAGCGCTTGAGGTGGCGGAAAAGGTCCGGGTGTTCCCTACCTCTTCCAAGGAGAGAGTTTTGAGGTCTGCTCGAGCTACGGCAGGGCTGTCAGTTCCGTGTTGTTGACCGGTGAACGTGAACCCTGAATGCCGTGCCGTCTGCGCGTTTGCGATGAACAAGGCAGCCGAGCTACCACGATGTGAGCCCGGGGGTCAACATGATGCGCCGATGTACCTGTCAAAGGGACAAAATCTATCCGCCCACTGTGGTGTGTCAGCCACCGGCCCACAGGTGGGATACTGATACGGCGACAGGCGAATATAGTACGTTAATCTGATAGAGAGACAGGCCGGTGTGGGCGGCGGATCAAGGCAAGCATCGTACCTGTGTCGCAATGAGGCTGAGCGTTGCCGATTTCCATTGGTTGGAATGTAATCACTGCATACGTGCAAGAACCTGCGGTCGACTGTGTAGCACGCAGGATAACTTGTGGCGCAGCCTGATCGGCCTTGGAGGGTTGTGTGAAGCGTCCGAAGATCATATACTCACGAAGACAGAGGCTGCCTCATGTATGAGTTCGGGGTGCTGCTCTTTTCCGACTTGCCAGCGCGTCCAATCAGACCACACATTTAACAACACGAGATCAAGCCCGAAGAGTCAAGCTTTCAGGACCTGAGGGCAGCGATTTAATGAATCAGAATTTTGTCGCTATGTCAAGATACCCTACCTGTGCTTATTTCGGCGCCATCGACCTGTACGGTTGTCAATATCTGTTGTCAAAAACATCGACAATCGGTGTTTTAACATACGCGCTTTCTGCCTCCGAAACCATTCGGATCGCATCTCAATTTAGAGAGCGCCATGGGGCCCTGCACTTGTCCCGATACCGGCCAGCATGTCGTCGAGGACGTACCGACTCATTCAGCTAATTGCGAAAACGGCACCTTGTTTGTCATAGCGATCCGACCAGCGCTGGGCTTTGAGCGCATTGCCTCCTCAAAAAGGTGTTTGGCTGTGGTGGTATGCCTTACATGCAACTTGCAACGGCCCTTGACTTGAATATCGCGAGTGGGCAAGCATTTCCAGCTGACAATCTATTTCAAGACAAAATACCTCTACACTCTATCTTACCGAAGAGGGCCGAGATGCGATGTCAGCGGCCATGACGAACTGAGCAGAATTTGGGCGACCTAATGCAACTCGAGTGCTGTCCCACTATCGTCGCGCTGTCTTTCCTACACTGTGTGCGCCCCTATTGGAGTGGCCCTCCGACATCCGGCGCAAGCCTACGAATCGTAGTAGCCGTCATTAGTTCATGCTCTCTATAATACAATCATACAAGAGAACTTACGCCTGTGCTCCTCTGTCGCCCGACGCTCCTCTCCTTGTAGACACCGATACTCAGCCTGGAGCTCTGTGCGATGCCATTCAGCCATCTTCGCCACGGTATGGCATGCCCACAGACACGAGAAAGGTCTCACTGGTATTCTGGGTCTTGTGAAGGACTTCGCAAGCTCGGTGTCGCTCGAGAAGATCCCTGAGTTCAAGAAGATCTCGTTCTGTTGGTGCGTCGACGGTAGCTTGGGATGTGCTGTGACGCGTTTCTATGGCCCGGTCGTCCTGTTGTCCTCTCTTGATGTAGGTTGACGGAGTGTGATCGACTTGAGTACTTGCAGTGAGCGTTGCCGACTGTTGGTTTGGTGCGGAAGCTTGGGTCACGGGCGGATCCACAGACGCGGGCCTACAATGGAAAAACAAGGAAGCAGACGTGAGCAGGTCAGCATGAAAGAGATACAAAACTGAAGTACAGTATTCACAAATTGTAGTCTGGCACTGGTTCGCGCACATCTATGAACTGCCCAGTTTGTGAAGGTGGCGACTGCTCTAGTCGTGAGACCACTGGGGAAGGCCATGCACGCATCCCACATCACATGACGGCGGGGTTTGGTGCAGTCCAGTCTGCATTCGTCCCAGTAGATGAAGATGAATATTCACCATATCATCAACTATGAGTGCAACGCAAGAGTGGATAGCTAGTGCGCCACGGAAACCAGCGATGAAATGAAGAAGACGAGGACTTACGATGGCACCGTCTCGATCCTCGAGCTACACATGCAACTTCAATTATTCAAGATGTCTCATTATCGGTACGTGAACGCGTACATTTCCAAGAGCTCCATCATCCGCGCTGCATCCGGTTGTTGAAGAAAGTGAACTTGCTCCCGGATGACCTCGACGTCGTCCTGACCAAGGTAAAGAGTCAGGCCTCAGGCGTCGAGAGAATCGCAGACAAGTCCGACAGAGACTCACCTCGTCGTCTTGTGGATGCCATCTGCACTCGATCTTGCCCTCGACGCCCCTCTGTAGTAACGTTTCTTGGGCATCGCGGAATCCCAAGTATCGCAAGTCGTGCCTGAGGAATCGGTCGTAGTAGTTTCGCGTCTTGTCAGCCGCACTCCTCAAATAGGCAACTCTACTACCGTCAAGACGATAGTAGACGTGAATCGAGCAGCTACTTGCGGATGTTTCGGAAGCCATCGTTGTGATGAGAGGACGAGCGAGCGAGCGAGGATATGACGTGGCCGACTGGGCTGGTGAGTGTCGCGACAACAAAGTCAAAGAGGTAAGAGGACGGAGAGAAAGGCAGAGGCTGGCCGACTGAGATATGATCGCGAATGTGACGGTCAGCCGCTGTCAGATCGACCTGCCAGCCTGCGTAGGTTCTGGAACAGAAGCCTTCAGTGACGGGTAGGCCTCGCCACTCGTTGCAGTCAGGATCACGATGCACGAAGAAACATGATCAGTCGTATCGTATAGAACAAAATAAAGCGTGTGATGCCCACATGCGATGGAATTGGCGTCGGTGCATCGCCCGTTTGGCAGCGAAACTAAATAAACCAGACATGTGTCACCAATATAATAACGCGCGAGGAGAGCATAAAACGTAGTACAGCTCACCACGCTAAAAAGGTTCCGTTGCCCAGGGTGCCTAAATTACAGAGGATGATACGCCGTTGTCAACCGGGCACGAACGGCCGCCCCAACTTCACTGATCAACGCATATCACCCCCTGCACCGGGAAGTCCTGGGTCGTCCACTGAATTCTTTCGATGAAGCTGCACGAGAGCTCGAATGCCACGAGCACTCTCTGCGATGACTTACGAAGACCGTCAGCCATCCACACCCACCAGACTTTTGCGTTTCGGTTGTCCAATAAGGGATCACGTGAATACTGCGAGAGGCTGTTGGACCGGTGAATGCGATGCGCAGATGAGCGGTAGCACAGCCGTAGCCCGTCCAACGGCAAACGTACATGGTAGATTCGCATGTGCGGAACTCCTATGGAACCTGTCTACGTTTGGCGCGTGAAGACGGCGGGAGCGTGTTGTCATCGAAGTCGGCAGAACTATTCTCGACAGATGCTGCATCGTCTTCTGTGAAGTGTCATCTGCCTATCAGCCTGTCGACGGCCTCTTTACTCGCCACTAGGCAAAGCAAGCGCACATACGGACCTATAGGGGGGATAGCGGTATCTCTGGTGTTCAACTTGAAGAGCGTAGCGACCTCTACGACCAAATGGAGATAGGGACACCAGGATGTGTCCTAAACGAGAGTATCTCTTTTTGGTCAGCTACGGAGACTAATGTGTCCTTGAGTGGCGTGTAACTGCCCCCGGAGGTACTTAAGTACATCTTCTGGCGTGTATATATACCTAGGCGAATGCAGGTTAATCAGCAATGCCTGGTCCCGGTCAAGAGCAAACGGCACGCATCCTGAACATGACCCACCATCAAGCGGCTCGCCGTCGACGGTGGATCACGTCGACTTCAGCCTGAGTACGATTGACCTGCATATTGAATACTGTCATCATAGTCGCGGTTCCGCATAAGGCTTCGCCCTGAACCAAAACGAAACGGCGTTAGCAGACAAACACGCGGACAGGTCATAGGTGGAGGATCCAGTCAAGCCAGTGATGCGCTCGGAGACATGCCTACACCAGCATTAACATTCAAAGAACATCGAATGCTGGGTCCTAAAGGCATGACAGGTACCCGTCAGGCCTCAGGGAAGAACTATTCCACAGAACGGCGTCTGCGAGCCTGTCGTCGACCTCGCGATGCATCTTGACCGTATACACTGGCATGTTATTGCCTACGGTGCCAAAGGAGATTGTGCGAAGCCCCAGGCCTCATATATGAGCCTCGAGGGGTAGCAATATGGCAGCGATCGACATGATGGTACATGGTCACTACGAACCGAGTGTCGTGAAGAAAGCGAGACGGTGGACTCGCCATGTTTGTCGGGGGTGAAGGCAACCGCCTCGACGACCCCGGTACATACGTTACATTCACGCCATGCTCTGGCTGGAACACCTACATTAGTAAAGTACGCATACATCGCTACGAGACTGTATGCCGCTTACTACTTCGCTGGCAATGCAAGAGGCCCGGTCGGTTTGGTTCGCAACAAGACATGATGATGGGGGTGGCTGACTGTCACTTTGGGCTGACTGCGGCAGAGCAGCGGCCCTGGCCTCCGCCTCGTCCTCCTCTTCCTTGTTCCTCGCTTCCACTATTCTCGCTTTCTCGTAGGTCTTCAGGCTTGTCTCAGACTTTCTACACTGCTATGCCTGCTTTTGCCATTACCCTGCAATATGTCGGTCTGAACGCGGAATTCTTCCGGCTGCACAAGGCGCGGTCGCGTGGATTTCCCAAGGCTTTCGTCAAGGACAACCTCAAATCGCTCGAACTACCGCTACCTAGGATGCTCTATCTCCTGGACTGGCAGGAGGCTCGCGTGATGTGCTACTGGAAGATGATGGGCGACATCGGGGTAGGTGTTTACTGAAGCACGACTTGGCCAGTGAACGGGAGAATTGACCACCCGCCGTCCAGGACATCTTCATCGACGGGATGCGGCGGCAGGTCGATGTTGTGCGTGCCAATGCTGCTCTGCTTGAGGCTCTAGAGATGTGAGTATTCTGCCTTTCGAGCTATGCTCTTTACCTCGCCTATTGTCACGGTCCGCGCTGCGGCTGGCAACACCCACAACGTCCGCTGTGTATCACGTCCAAACCATCACAAACCGACTGTCCCTCGTTGATGATTTGCTGCAGCTGCGAGATAACCGAAGTCCCAGCGAGTCCGTGAGTCCCCCGATATACTGCTTCCCGATATTGAACGTAGACTGAGGTCGCCGACTTAGGCTTCCGCCCACGATCATCCCAGGAGTTCCGGACACGTTCCATCTTGCCCGAAAGCGTCGCGCGCAGCCCTCCTCCGAGCCGTCGCAGGCAAAGAGGGCCCGCGTTGAGCCGGTAACTGGAGCAACAATCAGCGACTCCGACGTGACTGTTTCTGGGCAGAACTCCGATATAACGCCTGGGACTAGGGCTCCGCTTGCTTCTCTAACCAACGCTGCCTCTTCTGCTCCCGCTGCATCTACTCAGCCAGGTGACGCGTCTGGCGTGGCTTCGCAACCTGTCAAGTCCTACTCTGGTATCCCCATCGTTGAGGCCTCTGCGCAATCTGATCCGACGAAGACCACTGTTGCACTAGCTACTAGTACAACAGCTCCAGGACCCGTTCAGCCTCTCGTGAAAGCTGAACCTCGGGACGACCGTGCTCTGCTTCGCTCAAGCAACAGCACCGGCGTTCGGCCAAGGATCAAGGCCGAACCTGGACGTGGACCTAGGCGTGACCTGCAGGACAAAGATAGGGCGTTGCGGCGCAAGATCCGGGAGACGTACGATCGCGACGTGAAGCTCATCGCGGAGAACACGCGTGAGTTCACCTGTCTCGGATCGGTCTAGCGTCTCACTGCGCTGTGAACAGGACTCCGGCAGGAGGTCGCACGGGCGAAGTGCCGCATCGAGCGCTTGAAGGCGAAGAGTTATGGTAAGTTTGCTTTTGAGCCTGCCTGAGCGCGAGTAGCGAGCAGATGCTAATGTTACCGGATACGATGCAGACGTTCGTATGGAGCGCCCACAGGCGAACTGGTAGGACCTCCGTGGTCCTGTTCAGTACGTGTGATCTGGTGCTTCGTGAACGCGCTTTACATACCGGAACGAATAATGGAGACGTTGGATCTTTGCGTATTGTGTCATCTGCTTCCTGTTCATGATGTTCATCCGTTCATTGTTTCCGTGTTTGCGCTCGCCAAGCCAAGGAGGGTGGATGCAACAATTTGGCAGTTCATCTCCGTTGACCCCCTTCCCCCCCCCCCCCCCCCCACGGGTTTGCGTGGTTGCGCTGAGGGGATACATCCGCCACGCAACTGGCTAACTCGCTTCCAAAACTTTCACGCCACCATCTTCCCGGGCCCCACCGTCGATCCACCAGGGATCCCTCTGTGTGGGCTCCCACAGCGTCCATCAGCCCGTTACGGTCAGAATCATCTCAAGACCGGATACAAACACTCACTCAGCCACAGCAGCTGTCGCGTACCGCGCACTGCTCACAAGCCGCCAACCAGATCGCACTGCCAACCAGGTAGACCTGAGCGCGGTGCTTCTCGCCAAGGAGGCTGTGTCATTCACGCTTTCAGAATTGGACCGCCAGTCTGCATGTCGCTTGGGCTATGAAAGCTGCTGAGTCTCGTCGGTGCCATAATGGTCTTCGGCTTTGATTCAGTCGCACCCGAGTCCGAGTGACTGACGTGATTTGCAGTCGTTGTAGATTGCTGATTGCGGTGGGCAGGTGTCTCACATTTCTGGCTTCCTGGGGGGTGCTGGGGTCACAGCTATGCCTGGTGGTGAAACTGAACAGGGCCTCGGTTCAGGAGTTGTGGTGGCATCAATAGTCGGCTTGCTCACCGATAGCAGAGCTCTCTACTTTATCTAGTGAGTCTGGCCGTTCTTTTCTGGCGTAGCAGGTGCTGACTAGTATTGGGGATGTTGTGCCCCTATCGCAGATGATAGGAGCATACCAGATGGAACGACCATCTGACCAAAATGAAAGACCCGGATTGCGCTATTCTCCGATTCCATGGGTGGTTTCACTGAAGATTTCAACCTAGTCATCCACGAGACAATCATTCACGAGGTCGGCTGCGGTCGTCTCCCATCGACACGTCTCAGCTTCCATGTCTGCCCCAACTCATCCTGCCCTACCCGCAAAGATGGTGGACCCATCGAGAGGCTGAAACATAGAGCCAGCTGGCTGGACCAAGCTACGTGCAGATCATTCACATTTGTCGGCTAGACGACTTGAGCACAGTACTAATACACAGCTTGAATGTTGGTTGACTTCAGCTTTCATTCGACATGCCTACGGGCCGCCTTACAGACCCCTCTGTTCGGATGGTACCACGTCATCCCGATCCCTGAACCTAGTGAGTCCGATTGTCAGTGTATGTCTACTTACGACAAGAGGATGTTCACGTACCGCCGTCATCACAGCCTGAAGGGGGTTGGACGCCTCGTCGAGATCCAGCGCCGACACCAGTACAGCATGGTCGTTCGGCATCTCGTCGTGCTCGTCCTCCGAGAGAGGGGCCCGGGCGGTGCGTTCGGCGTGGATGAACGCTCCGATGGCCTGCGCGACGAGATACTGGCTCTTCGTCTCCTCCGATCCCTCCTTCCACGAGACGTCCGACAGCTGGATCTCGCCAGAATCGAGCGACATCGCGAGAGAGGCGACGCACGCGTAGTCGTTCGCGTCCCAGTCGGGGATGGCGGTCTGCTCGTGGTACACGGTCAAGAGCGCGTTGGCGACGAACTGGACGCTCTTGCTCGCGTGCGTGGACGTCCTCGGGATAGCCTCGACGCCTGACTGCACCGTGTTCAATTTGTCGTACCGAACCGTGAGATGGTTTAGGCTCGCGAGGTGCGTCTTGTAGGTGGACATCGGCATGACGGAGGCCGGGGCGATCACGTAGTGAGCGCCGCCGTCTCTGACCGCTGAGAGCCCGGTGGGGAGCGATGTGGTCGAGCGGAGTACCCAGGTGCTCGTGGGCTTGAAGCCACTCTGCATCTTATTGAAGCACGACATTCCCTTCTTCCCTGAAGATTGGTGAGTACGATGCCGCTGCTGTCTCGCCGGAGCTGAACAAACCAGGGTGGACGTTACCGTCACTGTCCTCGGAGATGTCCTGGGGTCGCACTTTGTCCCAACCACCCCCGTTGGTGGTGTTTCCGGAACGATAGAGATCAGGATGCGCAGACATGTTGCGGTTGGGGTGTGTGTGCGTGAGGCCAACGCAACTATTTGAACTCTGCACCGACTCCCAACTGGTAGGCGGAAAGGTCGGGGCGATCTTTCGTCAGTGATTGCGGCACAAGAAGGTACGTGCTCCACATGAGCACTTACGCCTAGCTCTATACCAACGTTCGTGCCCCGTTTCTTTGTGTCGAGACACTCCGATTCATCATTCCCCGCTCATGACTGTCCACGTAGAAGCAAAGACGAAGTGAAGGGAGCGAACCACACCGAACGATGCAGATATCCTCGGGCCGAAGAACGGTGATTCTCGTGTCTAGCTTCCCTGCGCCGACGTCCCATGTTGGACGTCCCACCGGTAGTCTGGCCCTATTGAAGGGTAACCTTGGTCACCACCTGCTACATCGAAGAAGAATTGGAGGTCGGAGAAGAGTCCTACTTTCAGTAAGCAGTCCACGAGCATGATGGTCAACTGATGTGTAACGACTTCCCTGCAAAAGTGAGCTGTCACTTATACAGTCATGCTATTGAGCGAATCTGATACTCCCAGTTAGCATTTGCGCCCCCGTGTTGCAGCGAATGCTTGGACGTACCCAGCCGTGGCGTCCAGCGTTCAGGACAGCGCCGAATGACAACTTGAAGCACGCCCACCACAAGTCACATCACGCAGTCATCGCGCCGAAGCTCTTTGCGATGATGATTGAGTCGCTGACCTCTCATCGCAGCTCTGGTTGTTACGTACCGGTAGTAAGTACTGCTCGCTTGTGTTAGACTTCATTTTGCGTGCTTCCTGTGGAGGTGTCTGGAGTTTTGAGAAGAAGTGGTGGCTGTAATGAATGTTCGGCGACGACAGCCAGAATGTCCTGGCAAGGTGGCTGGGACGACGAAGGGTCTATTGAGCCGCCCACCGGGGCTCGGACGTGCAGACGCCCGTCGGCTAGGCTTGTATGGCAGGCTTCCATTTTGACCTCGACCCCTCCTCCTCAATACCATAACTCATTCCCAAAGCTCTAAAGCTCCGCAGAAAGCTCGTGGGTCGGGGAAGCACGCCAAATTCAACGACGAAGTCCAGGACAAGCGAGTAGAGCACAAGAACCAGAGCTACGTCTGAATGGGCAGGCTGGGAAGCCTTGTCTACTACTACTAAGTCGTACGTCTGGTACACCAACGTGCGTGCAAGACTGTAGCCTGAATCGATCATGAGGTAATCATATTGGTGAGTACTTTGGTACGAAGCAAACTTGAATATTGTCTTTTGGGTCTGCGCATTAATTCACAGGTGTTAGAGGCGGGTACATCGGCACAAGCTTGACTTGGAGCGTCTGAGTACAATGAAAACCAGGAATTTCTGCCTACTATTCGCATGTTTAAGTAGGACATCTACCCGCAATCCTGGTATATGCGTGCGTTTTCTCATATATCATCTAGATGCCGAGGTGCGCCGAATGTATATCCCATACCACTTGCTGACATTTCCTGTGTTGCACTAGGGCCGCTGAATACCTCTTGAGAATTGACACACCGCATCGCGGCTGTTGGTGCTACACCGCCTCATGGAGTCGGAGATGTGACGATCCGACGTCGCGCAGCTCACGAATTGGAATGCACGGTAGGTCAATTGACCAGTTGGCTTCACACGACATGACTCGTCGGTGGGCTGACACTCATCAATCGATGGTATAGCAGGTCGGCGAACACTTCCTCAATCGAATTCAGGGCCTCAACAACCCGTTTCCATTTCCCGTTATGCGGTCGAACTCCTCGGCACTGCTATGCCCGTCCGAGTCCGACCCACAAGGCTAGCCACAAGCGGTGGCAGCGACAAGCACTCGTTCGGAGGCCTTAAACTTTGACGACTCACAATTGGGAACTTTGGAAATGGGCGGCCGGCAGCAGCTACGGCGGTGTTTTATGACGTCCAGCATCCACTGATGGTGATGTTCCGCCGACGGTGCGTGCTTCCCAGAATTTGACGGCGCCCGACCTCCATCGGAGAATCACCAACGAGCGTGGCCATGGTGTGAGTTTCTGGAGTCCTTGCCTTAACGCGGAGTCGATAGGTGAGTACGTACTTCGGTCATGGAAACCGAGACCTAAATCACCCAAGGTCCACGTAGCCGAGTACAAATACGCACTGCGACGACGGGTATGAAGCAGCGACCGCCACCTCTACCGCTTCCAGCACATCGTTATACGCACCATGCCTCGTCCGAAGACCACCTGGGAGGACCTCTCCACCCTCGGCTGGTTCAAGCAGCAAGTCTACGAGACGCTCAACGCGCAGCGCGGCCACACCATGCGCGGCGCCGACGACCTCGCGCTCAACGGCGGGTTCGCCGAGAAGTGGGGGTGAGTGCGCCGTGGCGCCCGGACGCGCCGGAGGATCCGTGCTGAATCGCGTGTGCAGGTGGTACTGCTACAACGACGTGAAGGGCGGCGTGCGGTACGGGGAGCCCGTCTACAGCGACTCGTCGAAGGAGAGCGTCGCGTGGTCGTACACGAACCTGACCGAGGCGCCGTTCGTCGATACGTGGACGGAGACGTGGACGGAGGAGCAGACGACGTCCGTGTCTATCACGAAGCACGGTGCGCGCGATGTCGTCTCGTGTCGGACGCTGCGAGCTGACGGATCCTCTTGCATGTAAGCCTCCATCACGCTGAACGCGGGCCTCAACATCAAGGACGTCTTCAACCTCGGCATCGACTTCAGCGTCTCTACGGAGTCCACTGAAGCGAAGACCGACAACAAGAGCTACCAGCTCAGCCACACTTGGGAGATTTCGTGAGCGCGTGGTCCTCGCTCGATCGTCAAGTGACGCTGACAGCCTACATCCTGTACGCGGACAGAGTGGGCCCTGGCGAGACCGTCGAGCTCCTGCGCGACCAGGTCACCACGGTTGGAACGCAGTACTTCTCAGCGGCAAGTCCACCGCAGCAGTGCCATCAGTGACGACGACGATAATCCTTTCTGTCATGACAGGACTACGGCCTCGCGGACTACCCGGGCGACATGATCGGCAGTACGTCCATCCGCTCCATGACATTAATCCTTCGCTGAACCCGTGCACCGCGCGCAGCCGACGGCAAACAGTGAGTCCCACCAAACCTCCCCGTGCTTCGCCAGGCTGACCCGCGCCAGATACGACGGCCACTACTACTGGGTTCGTGTCCACTCCTCTTTGCTCAGCGTATGCGACGCCCACGTCTGACGTGCCCTCCCAGGGCTACTCCGCGAACCACTACCTGAACAACCCGCACGGCACGATGACGCTCTCGGGGAGCCTGAAGAAGGTCCAGTACAACTTCAAGCTCCAGCGCGTCGCCCCCGGAGGCAAGTCTACGATCGAGCCCGTCGGCGGGCCTACCCACGCGACACTGCGCAGCGGTGCCGGCGAGGACGCCGTGAAGGTCGTGTTCGCTGTCCCGGCTGGGGATAAGGCCGGCGAGTAGGCGGGACTGGGGGCAGCCGGGGGAGACGAATGTGCGGAATCCAGGTGTGTGGAGGTCAACGCTGGGGCCGACTGTCCGCGGAAGCAATTTGGAATGCATGTAACATCAGTGTACCGGATCGAGCTCTTGTTAAATGTACTGTCGTGTCAGATCGTTACGGATGCTTATTTCTCCGACATGACATGGACTGCACATTCACCACACCGGCCGACGGCTCACGTACGCCGTGTGGAGGTGCTGGAGGTCGGGGCTGTGAATACGATGAGCCGCCGGCCGTTGAAAGACCAGCTACCACTCACCGGCTACGGAGACGTGAATAGATTGACCCCTCCACAACCTCTGATATCTGCGCGTGCAGCCCGACGCGGACAGAACAGCATCGTGATTCGTGAACCGTGCCAGGCTGAGCGAAGCATCCCGTTGTCCGACAAGTGTCGATGTCATCGACGGATCGTGGTCCTCGGCCCACTGGCTGAATCGTCGGGATCGACGGACGCTCGCAGGTACGTCGGGCCGAGCGAGATCACATTGAGTGCATAGTCCACGTCGCCTATATGCTGTTGTTTTCGTCGCGCCACCATCCCGTCGCCGACTGGGCCCGCAGAACGAGCGGCCGACGGCCATTCGTACTTGCGAGTCATGAAGAACAAGATGATGCATAAGGCCCTCTGGTCTTGTCGCATCAGGTTGGCTAGCTGCGCGCCCCTCGTACGACAGCCTACGAGACAGCCAAGACGACTACTACGGACGTACAGTGGACGATTCGAGATGCCGCATGAAGAGGTGCTGGCGCTAGCGCAGCCGGCGCCTCGGAGTCCTCGCTCGTCTGTTTCGAGCTGGATGCAATCCACGCTGTGCGTGGTCCTGCATGGTATGTCAGCCCGAGGATGCTCGACGTGACCATGGCGCGTCCGACTCACCGTGCGCACGTCCGCCTGCTGGCGAGGTGAGAACGACGCGTGACGTGGACAGGCGGTCCGTTGCGCAGAGGACTCGGTGCTCACCGGCACCCACGTGCCACCCCCTCGCCGTTCAGAGAGCAGAGGACCTGACGGCGGCCCGGCCATACGCAGAGATGATCCCTTCCTACCCGTCGAGGCTGCGAATGTGCCTGTGAGCATACAGACGGCACCAAGTTCAGACATGTGGGATGAAGGCACGGGCCGCAGGGCTCTGTAGCAGGCAGCGAACGCCGCATACATCCATGTATGCGGGCGGAACACGCGTTCTGGGAGGATGCGACGTTGCAGCGCCTTCTGTCCAGTGGCACGGGGCGGAGAGACAGCCGAAGGCTCTTCTCGTACCCGTACAACGGCCTCGAACACTGCAGGCGACGAGAGATATCGATGCGGCGGATTGCATGAATGACTACTTCATGCAGTCCGCAGTGTCACTGCTTCTTGAGCCCACGTGAGAGCACTGGTGCGAGGACGCCAACGAGGGAGTGCTGCCTGTGATCTTGGTTCGACGGGTCGGACAACACGCCTGGTCAGAAGTCCGAGTCGCGCTCTCGCACGGGATGCAGCACTCGCATCTTTGAAGGCCTGATGCTATCGAAGACTTGGATTATCCCTTTTTGGCGGCGCAGAGATGGTCAGGAACACGACGAGGACATAGCGGCTGCGAAGACCCACCTCGCCGTCAAGGTGCTTTGGTCCCGTCCCTCGGAAGGGCATTGCAGACTCGTCGCGCCGAAGAGGGCAGAGATGCAGGGCTCGTTTGGGGAATGAAGCGTAGGACTCGGACGTTGCACTGTACAGCAGATGTTGAATTCGAAGGATGGGAGGGAGGGAGGCGCGACGCCGGGGGGGCGAGGGTGACACACGACGGGGAAGAGCAGCGGGCGACGATCATATATCACCTGCCAGCGGCGCGACATGCAAGTCCAGAATAGATGATACGTAGCCTTGCCATGTTCGGTCCACGCGTCCCGCGGATCCTGCTCACCTCGCCGTCGTCCAAGACGTCAAAAAGTAACCCGTTGCCCAGGCCTGCCCCCGGTATTAGCATGCTCCCCACCGAGCGTCAATGCGGTTGCGCAGAGGTCAGTGCTTCCTCACATAGCTACGTGGTATCGGCACAGGGACAGTCTTCGGTGCACGGCTAGCGGGCGTGCTTGTATCAGCTATTGCCCGTCAGCCGACCACGCCCCACCCCGTCTTGCCTTTCCTCCGCGCGGCGGGACGTCACGTGTCGCTGCCTTGGGCGGCCAGAGTCGAAATGCACGACGGACAGAGCGAGTGGATCGGGCCCCTGCGTCGCTGGAAGCGGTTGGCCGACTGCAGACGTGCGAACTTGGGAATGAGTGGAGGTTCCTGCGTACTTGAGCGCGCGTGGGGCCTGACAGTGATTGATTCCCTCCGCGGCTATCGTTGCTCCACAGGCGCCATACAACATCGATCACCGATCTCTCGGAATTGCTCCCGCCGTGTTGCGTCCGTCACCGTCGCTGGGCGGGCGCGAACAGCTCATGAGGCGTCGAGTCGACGCGCGGAGCCCTTGTGGGAGCTCTGAATCGCCGGCAACAATCTTCCGCCTATATTGTAAGCGTTCAGCGCACTCGATCGGGGACACGCAAGTCAACCACGCACCATATCCCGCGGGAGCGACGCGCATCCAGCCCCCTATCCAAGATCAGGACCACACCCGTCGCAGCCGACGTACACCGCAGCTCAGCCACATCGCCGCATCGCGTCCTATAAGCCCAGGCAATCAACAACTTCAACCGACACGCACACCGCGCTCTCAAGACGCGCCTCCTCCTCCTCACCCCTCCCCTCAGTGCCCGGCCCTCTCGCGCGCTGCCAACCACGCTTCAGCCGACACCCCGCGCACGACTCACCGATGCCCCGTGCGCAGACCGACGCTGCCCTGCGCCTGCACTCGCGCTGCGCGTCCGCGAGCTCCGCCTCGAGCCGTTCGATCTGCTCAGTCAGAATCGCGAGGAGCCCCGTGGCGCGTTGATAATAGGGACATTCGAGGTCCGCCGTGCGCGACGCGGAGTCGGAGCCGCCGTCCTCCGAGTCGGTGGGGCTGGCGGGGGAAGTCTCCAGTCTGAGTCGTGTTCGTGTTCGTGTTATCCAGGGACCGCGAGGAGACCGCGTCGAGGGCGCCGTTCTTGCCAGTCGACCAGGGCAGGATGTCGCTAGGGGTTGCATCCCCGGTAGTAGGAACTTCGGGGGGCGCAGCCAGGCCAGACTCGGACGCGTCCACGGACCACCTCGCAGAGCCAACGTTGACTATCCCGCAGGTCCCCTCGATCGGGTAGCCAGACGAAGTAAAAGTAGCAGCTCCAGGGTCATGATCCGCAGCGGTAGAACCAGGTGTAGTCGAGGCTCCGAGTCCGAGAGCGGGTGCCACAGTATGAGCGTCGTCCACAAAGCGGGAGTTGTTAGTGCTTCACGGCGAGCGTGTCTCCAGGAGAGTCTGTTGAGTGTACGGTCGCTTCCTCGGGTTGTCCGTACCAGCAGAGTCGCCAGCGACCGGGTCCATAGCGTCATATGGTCGCTTGAGCGAGATGAGGTCGCCTGACTTGCTAGCGCCGGCTGGGTGTAAGCACGTAGACATTATGGCGTGTGAGGAAGAGATATCAAGAGAGCGTAGTGTACGGCGTTTGTTGACGAGCCTGAGCTGCAGCCTGTGCAAGCGAGCGAGGGGGGAGATGGAGACGACAGCCTGGAGTTCACGACGAGAGCATCACTTGTGGGTAAAGTACTCAGGCTCGTCCCGTGGAGGTACCTTGGCCGTGACAGCTGAAAAAGAGGGTAGCCAGAGTAGCAGTCAAATGATAGTTCTGCACAGGTATCGACGATGTTGGTTGCCGGTTGAGGCCTTGAGGGAGCTCCGTGGTCGCTTCGACTCCCGCCCGGACCCGCCGCAACATGCGCGACGCGACTGTCACGCTCACATGACCGAAGAGTAGTCACGGTAACGCGTCCATCGGCGTAATCAGCGCCAATCAGCGCTCCGGGCCAGGCTTGGAGGAGCAGTGCAATGCATAGGGGTCGGACTGAAACAAAGCACAAGGTAGACCGTGACGGCCGTTGTTGTATCCTGTCTCCCGACGTCGAACCTCTTCGTTGGGCAATCACCAAAAGCCCAGGGTGATACTCCCCCAAGTTCCACTCCTACGACGACTCGGGACGTTTGCACAAATTGCAGTCTCCTGGCGCCGATCAGGATCCGTTGCAGAAGGTCAGAGACTACTTCTGACTGCACTCACCCTAAATATTGAGCATTGACCATATGTAGACCCGGATTCAGAAGCGACGCCATGAGCGCTACTACATTGCATATCCATTACCGAGGCCAAAAGATCCGGACAATGAAGGACGATAAGCAGCCCGTCTCTGTGTTCCTCGACGCTTTCATTAGCGATGACCTGAAGACACTTGGGTTTCCTGTCCTTGATGATTGCATTTGTAAGGGGTTGTCCGGACTAGCGGTGTGCACGTGGAGGACCGAGCGGGACTTGGTACGTTGAGGATCCAATTCTTTTCCAAGATTTAGATCGTATTATCATGTTTCTTACGACGTCCAGGACCTGAAAGCACGTATCTCCATCGCCTTCGACGCAATCGATGCTGATTTCTTACCCGAGCTTAGTATGTGAGCAGCATTTTTGTTCACCGCCAACCAAGCAGCTTCTTGACTTATGTGATAGTTCTATGGTAGGCTTGAAGGCGGAGTGACTATCATTCATTTCCTCTCCTTTATTTTTGCTGATGTTGTCGCTTCTTCACAGGGGTAGATGCCAATATATCACTGCACCGGGCGTGAAGGGCCCGTCTATGGCGACACAGAAATTAACCGCTGCGACTACTCGGTCGGTACATCCAGCTTCGACTGGCAGAATCCAGAGTGCACCAAGAACCTACGCTCTATCGAGGATGGCCCCGTTGCCCATCGGTCCACCCACCAGCGCGGCTTTCTCACGAAAAGGCAAGTTTCTCGTGCAGCGGACACTGTATCGCCCGCGTTCAATGCATAACGACATCCTGATCTATTCCGGGCGTTTTCAGCACATTTCGACGATACATCGCAACGGTTCGATAGCCCCCGCAACCCCTTAGCAAACGCACACTCTGGCTTGGCGACGCACACAACTCGGATGGAAGGAGCCAGTCCGCAGCCCGTCGCGGAAGCAGGCCCGTCGACCAGAATCAAAGTAGAGGAGAAGGAGAAGAGCGATGGCATGGCCCTTCGAGCACCGACCCCTCCTAAGCAATCATACGCAGCCACTACCCACGGCACCGAGCGCACCTCTCCGCAGACCCCCATGTCCAGAGCGTCGTCTTCTCCGCGGGCGCACCCTTCTATCCTGTCGACCTGGAGCGCCGCATCGAGCATGAGCTCTGTGATGCCCGGAGACAGCGTCGGCAACCTGACACGCGAGGTGTGGGACGTAAGACGAGAGCTCTCCGCCCTCGTCGCCCGGGAGGACCGCCTTGTACGGGACCTAGAACGGTTGGGAGCGCGTCCCGTGCCAGAGCCTTCAATGGCCCCCAGGCCCGCGGAAGTGCGCAAGACGATGGACGACGAGGCCAGCGGTGCGTGTTCCGATCTCCTGCCTACACTCCTGCGAGACGAATGGGAGAGCTGACATCCGCATTCGAGGCCTCCGCGCGCGACTGGAGGCCGAGTCGGAGGCGAGGAGGGCGGCGGAGTCCGCGGTTCAGCAAGAGCGGCGGCGGCGCGAGGCTGCGGAGTGGGCCGTGGCGGACGTTCGCCGAGAATGCAGCGGGCCGTTCGTCGTACCGGCGCTCATGGACGCGTTCGTGGAGATATCGCGCCTCAGCGGAGACGCTCTCGTCGCCGCAGATTATGGGGCGGGACCCTGAGGTGTCCGGTTGCAAGTAACATCCTATCTATATTTAAGTATGTATTCACGCGCACGGTTCGCTGTATGGGAGTATGCATTCTATCTGCACAGAGCATACTCCCAATCCTGATGTCAGTGATGTGCATCCTATGCAGGAGGGATCGTCCTCTGCTATGACAAGCACGCAGGTGACTCATACTTATAGGTTATTGCAATTCCATGCTAGCAGGATGGTCCGTGAGCGGTGCTGTTTCAGATGGGCCTCAGGCTGGCTAGTAGACGTGTCTTCGTCGAACAACATTACTAACATATCCACACTGTGCAGCGTTGCGCGCACAATCGGCGGGGGACCAGATTCAGAATCTCGAGGAGGGCACTGTCACGATCAGCGGATGACCCGGTGGATGTTGGTGGTATGATCTCACGATCGCTTCACGTCGTCTGAGCTATCCTTCAGAGATGGTCACCAGATGTATCGTTGCATACAAAACGAACGGTGGTACATGTGACAGAAAATGATGACGATAGTATGTGCTATCCTACTGACCGCGATCTTGCGAGACGTGCTCGTCCTGGGTTTCCACACGATAGATTGATCCGCCTGTGGCTCGTCCCTGCTTAAGGTGACTAAAGTCTGTCAACAATCAGCACATATCCCGTACATCCCCGAGAACGAAGTAGACTCACCGTAGCCTACAGGTGCAAGCTTCTGTATCTCCGCCACCAAGCAGTCAACCCGCTTCTCGAGGCCTTCTCCATGTCAGCCCAACCTTACGACCGGTACCCAAGCGGAAAACCTACCTTCTTTGTCTTTGGCGATCACGCGAACAATGGCCTTCTCGGTCTCAATCACTTGCATATAGCCTTCAGCCAGACAAGCGGAAGTATCAGCTTGAGCAACCGCACGACCGTGGAGTAACACTTACTAGCGACATGCTGGCGCTCGCGTTCGAGGTCCCGGTTTCCTTGCCTGATCCTCGCTTCCAAGGCTGCCATCACACGTTCTCAACGGCGACGGGCATACGCAAGGTGAAAAATTTCACTCACTCATGTTCTTCGCTTCTATCTCGATGTTCTTCGCCTCCATGCGGGTCCGCGCATGGTCCCAATTTGCAGCTTCCCTCTTGGATGCGTCCACTTCCTGGACCAGCGCGACTATCTTCTCTGTCGCATTCTTGAGCTCCTGCGCAACCTTTCGGCACGGGTCGTGAGGACAGGGTATCCCGAGTGCCATGTACAAGACCTGCGTAGAGATAACAGATGATCGAGACGGGACAGTTGCGATACGTGAGGCCGATCCAGAGGAGCTACCAGAGGCGTTGTTCGCAGGTCCAGAGGAGATCCTACGTTGGGCAGCGGAACGTGGATCGACAGTCGAGGCAGTAGCCCTAGTGTTACCGCCAGAAGTGACCGGGGGAGCCGGAGCTGAGCGAGCCACAGAGTCTACCTGAGAACGAGCGGTAGTGTCCCCCACAGAAGCTTCAGGCTTGGTCGAGTTTGTGATGTCCGCAGCCTTGGCACGTGTAGGTACGTTTGTGTTGACACGATCATGCAGTACAGTAACGTGAGGCCCCGATCCAGATCCGCCAGTAGGTTGCCTCTTCCGATTTAAGTGAGTGTTATCGAGCCGTGACATTGAAGAGTCCGTCGGAGTAGCCTGTGAAGTAGGAGCGCTAGAGAGGTTGGCCAGACGAGGCTGTACCGATTCGTAGTGAGACGGGCCGCGAGCTGACGCCGAGTGGGATGCCGGAGTAGTGTTGCCCAGAGTAGTACCTGCAGCGGTGTCGACTGAGATCCGTTCGCTAGAGTAGCGGTCGTCACGGGGGCGCTTAGCCTGAGGGGAGTCGTTGTATGGAGACCGGGGTCGTTTGGGAGGTCCCACTACGCTGGGTGGGATCGGTCCGCTCACGTTGATCCTGGATGTACGGGATCAGTCGCGGGAATATATCACGATAACCAGGGTATCATACCAAGACGGCAATCTCATCTCTTTACTACAGACACAACCACGTTGAGTCAACCTGCCCAGGGAATCATTTCGGGATAACGACCACGGTACTTACATGCTGAGCTCTGGCAAACGGCCCAAGCGCACAGCGGAATCTACTTTGCCCATGACCTTCACCTGCAAATCGAGCGAGTGAGACAAAGAAACGACGCCGTGCCATGGCCGCAAAATGATGTTGGGGACACTTACACCGTATTTCCGAGCCGTCTCCCCGTCCCAATAGCACATAATCACGCCTTGCGACCAATTGAGCATGCTCGATAGAGTGGGCAGAGGAATCCCCAGACTCCAGAGGTCTTGTTTGAGATACGGAAAAATCAATTGTAATGCATCGGATTTAGTGGTAGAGAAGCAGGAAGTCTTCGCGTTGCGAACGCTGACGTCGTATTGGATGAGAACGGTGAACGGACTTGAAGACATGATGGTGATCGCCGGGAATAGTCGTGATTATACGGTATAGAGTAAAGTCAACGGAGTGGGCCGCACCCGTGCGGCACACGAAATGGGGGAGGTTGGGACTCTGGGAGAAGTGCTGGTAAGAGTCGAACGATGGTTGATCTTGAACCACGCAAGCATCAATGTGACAGTCACACCGTGTGAGTCACCCGAGCTGTCTGTGTCGTTCCACCGTTCTTTACTACTCACTTATGTATCCAACGCAAGTTTGTTCTTATGTCTACGCTGACCTGCTGCAGTGATATTGGCTGCGTCCTATCAGGGGGGCAGGCCGGAAGATATGATTACTTGATATACACTAGGATAGGCTCCACCGGCTGTCGAAGACTACACGACTCATCCATAAGTACTGTAAATAATGGCATCAGACATTCGACAACTAATCCCATAGTTTGAGACCCTCCACAGGAGAGCGCGCATAGACGGAGGTCGTCGGGAGAGGTCTGATCCCTCCGTGTCCCGTCGGGCCATCCGCTTCCTCTGCTACAGCCTAGCTTGCTGTCGGTATTTCCCTGTATGATGCAAACCTCATGGAAATATCCCCGAGGTAATAGGTCCAATACGGTCCGCCTGAGCTCACTTTTACGCTCGGGGTCTAGCAACAGGGTAGTAGCTAGAATATCAGGCGAACATTGAACGTACGATCAGTGCAAAATTTATTTTGAGGGAATCACGACTCGAGTACTCACGGCTCACGTCCTAGTTCACTGCCCAGATCCCAAAATCAAGAACCTACTCAGTCGACGGCACAAAAACAGCCGCAACATACCCCTCAATCTGACCGAAACTTGGTTGCTGTCATGGAATACTGCAGTCGACTCCATGGCCGCAATCAAGGTCAGATGGAAGCATGCCTGAGCACTTCTCCAACACGACGCAAGCGGGCCCACTTGCTATACGAATCGTATGGCCGGTTGCAGGGATCGCGCGCCGCGCGTTCGCATTATGCACACCCAGCGTGACGTCACGTGCATTCCCCTGTCAGGCTCGTGTCACAGTGATGCACATATGTTAGGGCCAGAGGGGGACCTGGATCCGTACGGCGGAAGGATGAGAGGTCGCAGCTGGGTGCGTCTTCGTGCAATTGGGCCGCACAAGAGTCGAGAGTGAAAGGATCATGAAGGTTATAAGCGGCTATTAGTCATGATCGTCGGGTAAACCTCTGTGTCTCCGCTTACCTGACACACACACACGCGTCCACAGGTCGGCCTCAATCATAGTGAAACCTGGACAGTCACTAATCAACCGTACCGTAGATTTAATAGATGAGCCCGCGAGAGGAACGACGATACCAGCGCACAGGAAGAACAACCGAGAAAAGTGGTCACCAGTGAACAAGAGAAGAGGCCCTACTGCCAGCCGCGCAGATTTGTTACGAAGCAGAAGCTGCGCATCGCATCAAGCTGCTCATTCCAGTACACACTCTGTATCAATGAGAGAAGGTCTAGCGATGTAGGGATGGAACCAAGCCAGAGCTATAGAGGTGGTCGTCGTGGTCGCGGGAAGGACCTGAGCGATTGAGCGCTCGCGGAGACAAATCTGGAAAGATCTTGGTGATCAGATGCATCTCTCTCCGTCGAACTCGCTCCTGGTTGTCCTCTCCATCTTCTCAACCACCGTGACCTAGTACTCATCCCGCTAGGCCGCACAGGCTGCACCACTACCCTCTCTTTCTTTTCTCTTACTCTACACGCCGTAATATCTGCGTACCAATACCCGGTCAACACTGGCAAGTTGGCAGGCGACCTCAGAGTCCCGCTCAAGCGGTCGTATGGAGCTGTAGGGCCGGTCGCTGACGACTCTGCTGCTGGTAATGATAACCCGAGAAAGCGATCATATACTCAACAGGCTGTTTCTGGGGATACGCTCGGTCGGAAGTGGCACCGACTCTCGCCTGGCTGTCGACGACACTGATTGAACAGCTCGAGACGGAACTCGCGGACAGGATGCGCGTGTGAACAAGCGAAAAGCGGGTCGACGAGCGCGAGTGTCCCGGGCACGGACGATGCCCGAAGGGCAATGGTGTGAGGTATGTACATCGAAAATTGTTTTATATACTCTGACCCCCTCCCCCCGGTCCTTATCTTCATCCAGGTACAAGGCCTACCAGTCGGTGAGTGTGCGCGCGGGTGGACATAGTAACAGTGTGTCGGCTGGGGCGTGGCTTGTCAGCGCTTGCGACGTCGCTCCTGGGGTCAAGCAGGGGATGGGTAGGGCCGTTGGGGGTCCGTTTTGATCGCGCAGTGTATGTGTCTAGTCCTCTCCCCCACTTAAAGAGGTCTTCTTTAGGGTCTGCCTAGGGGAGACTAGTATGTGTCGATTGTTCATAGTCTTGGGTTACAGAACGCGACGTGGTGATAGCGGCGCTCCAGGATGAGCTGCGATCTACTCAGGCTACGACGAGCGGTGAGTGATCCAGACATGTTGCGGAAGGATATCCGCTAATGCTCTGGTTCGCAGCGTTGACGAATCATTGTGCGATCTTGCAAAGGGTGCTGTTGCACGTCGCTCCCGCGGGCTGTAGTCTGTGACCCGGTTTCGTATGGCCCCGAGTTCGGAGTGACCTCGACCACATGCATACCTTTTTCGCTTCCTGCGCAAGTGCGGCTATCGCTCCCAGTGCACAGAGACACCAGACAACAATGCGGTATCGTATCGGTCACTGTTTGTGGTGCGCACATACACACCGTTTCTATGGATAGCATCAATACCTTTTAATGCAGGAAGTAAGCGACCCGCTCTCGTATGATTCTCTTCACTTCTGCTGACTTCACCGGGCAGATTTTCTGCCTCTGAAGGCGCGACTTCAAATCCTGGCTCGCGGGCAGTCACGCTCTCCGTCACATTCTCGAGAGCGCGGCCAACATGAGTTAGTCTCGGGGATGACATGGGGCTAGTCCATCCCATTGGCCGCTACAGCGCTGTCTGCGTCGGCGCCGTGGCCATCTCGTTCGAACCTCTACACCCCTGGTCCGGCTCCCGGGATGTTGCTCCGGTGTTGGCTGGACACTGCTCAGCTTTGTATCACCTCTGAGCGAGCTCTAGATCGAGCTGCGTGTTGCCCCGGCACGGAACGCTGCCTACAATCCCGGATCACTGTTCTGATCTGCGCGTTTTCAAGCTGGCCACGGGGAACAGACTCGAGCCTGTCTGCTGACTTCTGCTCTGCTGACACTGATGCCATGGCTCACTGGCTCGGATGCTCGTCCTCTACAGTTCAAAATCAAACTCGTGGTGAAGCGAAGGACGACGAAGCGTGTGCTACACTGTGGTAAACGTGCCCTGGCGTTATCGTAGAGGACACGATGTTGCAGGGGGCGAGTACTTCATCCACAAGTGATGCTTTTGCCTCGATCGTGACCTTCGGAGCCAAGTAGTGGTGCGTGGGAGGGTCGGCCTTGCAGTGCAGGCTACGCTGTTGAAGGTCCAAGTCCTGATGCATCCCTCTGCCACTTCGACATCTGTACCCACGCTTTACTTCCCGTTCATCAGAATACTCTTCCACGTTGTATTGTATTGTCGGGATCCTTTCCGTAATGTCAATGATTAGTCATGAAGCTTGTAATGAGGTGATCCAATGGTCCGACGGGCTTGCGCTGCTCACTGCTCAGGCAGACCTGCGATTTCCAAATCACGTGAGTCGATCGCGCCTCTTTAAGTTCTTAAGTTCAACTTCGTTCAAGAGACCCTCCTTCTCTTCCTCCTCCTCCTCCTCCTCCTCCTCAGCCTGATCCTGTATCTTCCTCATCGCTTGCAGCTCCTTCATCTGTCCGAAAGCGATACCTAAATAACGCTCAAAGTCCAGTTTCTGCTTCGTGCGACACCGTCAATGGCCTTCCGCGTTCTGCGCTGCCGCGAACTTCTCGATGAGATCTTCAGCTACTTTGCCGTGCAGCCCACCTCTACCGGCGACTACGACGAGAAAGCCGCTACCAAGAACAAATGGAACGCGACCTTAATTGACGCCGCGCTGGCTGGGAGAGCTCTGTACGAGCCTGCGCTCGACGTTCTCTGGAGCCACTTGGACCACCTCGACCCGCTCCTCCTGGTGCTGGGCGTATGGAAGCGTAGGGATCCGAAGCCGCTGCGGAAGAAGAGGAAGACTCTCGTCGCTGTCTGCCCGATCTACGTACGACCCCATGCCCTCTTGTTCTTGATAACTAAACTGGAATTATCTTAGGTCATGCGCGACGGGTTCTGTCCTGACCGGTTCGCTCGGTTCCAGCATCACGCGCGGCGCATCCTCTCCACCAACGGGCTCAACCGCTCGCCCGTCGACATCCTCGTCTGGCGCGCGCTCTCGGCAGCGAACGGCGGGAAGCCGCTCCTCCCCCGCCTGCGCCGCGCGGTCTGGTACGTCGACTCGGCGTTCGACGTGGATCTCTTGCTCCTCATCCCGCGTACGCTGCGCTACCTCGACGTGCAGCACTGGGACGAGGTGTACGGCCCGCAGTTCGAGATGTCGACGAAGACGAAGTGCAAGTACAAGCGGATCCTGACGGCGCGCGACCAGCTGACGGACTACATGCTCGTGCGGATCCAAGAGGCCGCGCCGGACCTGACACAGATCCGCATATGCAGTGAGTCGGATCGTGGATGGCGGTGACTGCGCTGACGAGGTACTGGGCAGCGCCGAGGTTCGAGTCGCTGGTCGTCCTCTCGTGGTGCCGCAGCCTTGCCCATCTGACGCTCAAGACTCGCCGCGAGTTCGCCCTTCCAGGCGGTGACTACAAGGCCCCGTTCCTCGTACTGCAGTCCCTCGATGTCTCTGCGCCTGTCGGCTCCGTCAAGGCTCTACTGGCCTCTCTGCGCTGTCCCAAACTCCGGCACGTCTCTCTCAGGCCGCACAACCCATGCACCTTGGACGACCTGAAGGGCTGTCTCATGATCTTGGTCGACACATTCGGAGACATACTCGAGGGCGTGGCAGTGGCGGCCTGGCCGCAGACCTCCCGCGAACAGCGCTCCAAGGTCGCCGTGCCCTTCGCTGCTGCTGTGCTGTCTGTGCTGTCCAGGATGCAATCTCTCCGGTCTGTCGCGCTCTCTGGTGCTACGGCTTTCTGGACAAGCGGCTTCGCCCTCGACGGAATCCTCAAGGCCTGGCCTGCTCTGCGCTCGCTGAAGATCACTCTTCTCTCGGAACTGCCCTCGGACTACCCCAGGTACCTGCCGATCCCTGTGCCGACGATCACCGACGACGACCTGATGTCCCTGCCCGCCCCGACCATCCCGGGCCTACTTGAGATCTCCAAGCTGTGCTCTGATCTGCGCGTCCTGGAGCTGCCCGTGGTCGATGCGTTGTATCTGCCGAGTGCGCGCGCGGCCGTGCGTCTCAAACTGGACCACGTGAAGTTCAGAACGGTGAGGAGGCGCAAGTCCGTATGCGACGACTGCGTGTGGGACGCGCTTGACGACATCTGCCTCGATACAGAGGTGGCCCATTGGCTTTACCTGCTAGACGAGCTGATCGAGGACGTTCCTAATACAGGGCGGGAGCCGTTCGCGCTAATCACGGTCAATTGAGTCCAACGTGATAGGACTCGCTTGGTACATAGCTAGTCTACCTACAATTCCTCACTGTGTATTTCTCGTTCCTTTGTGTTCTCGATGTGTAGTACACGCCTTCTCCCCTCCTGTGACACCCCTGTCCCATATGTAGTTAAATCGAAATTGTGAGCGTAGAGTCCTCATTGCAATGATTTGTGACGGAGGCTAAATAACGGGAGTCCTTAGACAGTGGAGCTTCAAGGCTATCGACACATGAAAATTCGGACTGACAGTCTCATGGAAGGAAAGAACCGTCGTAATGCGTGCCGTAGGCAGCAGCTCATATGAATGGGTGCATGTGGGCGAAACACTAAGAGCGCGGATGACAGTGAGGGCCTAATCCGTACACCCGGCCGCCCATCAGGACAAGAATCACAGATAACGATCCTCTCAACTCATCCAGCCTCTTCCGAGTCCGCGGCGTATCCTCCTCCCCAGGGCCGGTGCCGGTGCTGCGTGTCCAGGCTGAGCTCTTTCCAAAGTGTGAGTACCGACCCTCGAACGTTGCCATGTAACTGAATGCACGTGATCGCCCGTCAGCCGCAAAGAACTCATGGACGCAGGCGGTAGCGACCTGTGGCTGCATGTTACAGTGTCTAGAGCATACCCACTGATCCGCCCCTGAAACCGGCCCGAGCTTGGTTGCGCCCTTTTAATCGCGCGATTGAGAGGGGGCAGACAAGCGCCGGTGACTGCCTACAGGGATGTATAACTTTTTGATGTGCTGTGATAGTAAATACTTGTTCTCCACAATTGTTATTATCGTGTGTCCACATCAAACCGCGTTGAATCCCGATACTAGGGAAGAATTTTAATGAGTATACGTTTTGGAGACAGTACGGCCGACGTCAGAGCTCAAATAGACAGCGCATCGTCGTTCGTTTTCGCAGTAGCCATCGCATTCTATACCAAGGTAGATCCACGTGGGATGATACACATAATGGTACAAAACGATTGACGGAATACATGTAGTAGGCTTACGATATTAGCTAGAGCTGTACGAAAAAAAAACGAGTCCGAGCGCAGGCCGACACCCTCGAAGCCGACGATGACCCACTCCGTGCGCAGCCCTCACGTCTGCCAGCGACTGCGCGAATTGACGGATGACTTAATTGCGCACTTCGCCTGTCATCGGTCAGGATTTCCTAAGCAATTACACGATGCGAAGAGGACGTACAGTTGATGCCCTGCTGCTGCCTTTCGCACAGCTGCATATGGAGCCTTAGGCGCACCGCCAACTCTGTCATCACGCAATCATCAATTTAGCCCTCTGACCGTGCGAAGCGCACCACCGCCAATGCCGACGCACCTTTAACCCTGCTCTCAAGCTGGGCTTAGTACCTGTTGCTGGCTTCCAATCTTCCGAGCATCGAGTGAACCTGCGCAGACAAATCGGCGCAGCGGTAGACCAGTGCGGGATGAGGTTGTAAGGTGCGCTCCTCCTGGGTTAGCTCCGAGGTAGAGCCCTGCTGCATTGTAGTGGGAACGACACGGGGCCAAGGGAGGTTACTGGAGCCGCTGACACCAGACACAGATTCCCTGAGTGAGGTAGCCAGAGCAGCACAAGAGAAGCCAGTCTGCAGAGAGTCTGTCGATGGCACGCCAGAGGAGGACAACGTAGCAATAGCGGGGCGTCTTCAGGCAACCTGTGCGGCGGAGCGTTCCAAGGACTTCGGTTCGGTTCGGGAGCCCGGGAGTGTGTACAGTGGCACCGTAAAAATGTCTACCCAAGAAATGTCAACGCAGTTACAACGCGGTGTATACGCGGATCAGCAAATCATGAACTCACTCGGAAATGATGACGGGCCCATTGCAACAACAGTGTAGAAAACCGGCTAATTAAGGGGCGTGGAGGAGGAGGAGGATAGGGATCCGTTTAGCCATCGACCGACAGCCACAGGCGCCGTCGGCGTCTTGACGATGTGGAGGAGGAGGAGGAGGAGGAGGAGGAGGAGGAGGTAAGTTCGGTAGAGATGCAATCTTGATGTGGACGCTATCGCGGGATCAATTTCCCAGGGGCCGGGGCGGCGCTAATCAAGACACGCTTTCTCGGCGCCTAACCTTTCGGTTCCGTTCCCGTGCCAGTGATCCATATGCTCCTCGCTGACCCACTACGAGCTACTGCGAGTCGACGCTTCAAAGAACGAGCAGTTCACTGAGGGAAAGGTATGCATATTTCTCGGTGTATGCGGATTCCCACCGCCTAACCGCATGACGCTTCAGGTCTCTGAGCCTAAGACCGAGTGGTGCTCCCTTAGCAATGAGACGCTCGAGAGGAAAAGGTAGGTTTAGTTCTGCATGCCCGTGAATGTGCACTGATATATGACGATTATAGATGCTACATGCAGCTGCGAACGGCTACGAGTCGGTTCCTCTGGACCCGACATTCCGCGTGTACTCACATGGGTTCAGTGAACAGGAGCATTCCGTCTCGCACGGCTAAGGACAGATTCACTGCTGAGTTCGCTGCGTTATTGCTGGCGGTAAGTGTTAATCCACTTCCTCAACCTTCTTGCATGTGCCCCCCATCCTTCACCGTCATCCACCGAGTACCCGTAGCCAAGGCTTCGCCAGTCAGAGTGGTACTCACGCTTTACAGAGGAAGTCTGCATCTCGCCGAACATAGCCAGCATCCATTCAGTCACTCGAGACGACTCCGTTCCAGCCTCTATTAAATTCGAACGCGTCTTCGAGAACAAGAACAACGAGGCGCGTGTTTGACTCATCACTGTTTCTGTCGACCCTGACTTATCTTCTGCGGCTCAAAGCTCCGATTCCGCCTACAACCCCAAATAAACCCCAAGTCCATGAGCAAGACTTTCAAAGATACCGACAGTGCGCGTATGAGGGCGGACCAAGTCGTCCCGCTCATCCGGCCAGCGCCGTGAATCCTCAGTGCATCGCCGAGATTGACTGAAATGCGCATCGACGGTAGGTTGTTCGTCCGTCCAGGTGCATAGAACTAATGTGCCGCCCGTCCGCAGGAATCCGCTGCGAGGGCTGGTCGCCAGCCTCATCGACGTCATAAGGGTCGACGTCGAAGAGCAGCCCTCGCCAGGAGGATGCCGAGTCCTCCTCGCCGACAGTGACGACGTCGTCATCGTCGTCATAGTCGGTGGGTCGAACTCGACCTTGCTTGGTTCGTACGAGTAGACCTCGCACTCGGCGATGCCTATCGTATATTTCACAATGATGCGTCGTTTCTTGAGCACGACACCTCCTGCATCTTGAGCTCGACACGCGGTCGAGCTTGCCGATTTCACGAATAGGCGGTTGAGAGTCCCTCAGGTAGTCGTGAATCCGTTGACACACTTATGTCTTTACTAATTACCGTCGACTGTCTGAAGTTCCGTCGTGTCACTATCTCTTCTCGCATCAGATGTACTGACAGGGACCTATGAACGCTACTTTGGAAGCTTCACAGAAGTCAAGCCGAACTGGAGCGCTCCGTGTTCCAGTGAGTGCCCTCTCCGTGCCATGTATGCGCATATTTACAGAATGCAGATGCATATCCGCAGGGCCTTACAGAAGCCGTAACTGCAACGTTTCGCGATTCTCGCACAGAATGCACTGGCCGCGGTCTGTGCTGTTAGTAGCTGATCGTGTGATCAGTAACATCGATGACGACGTCTCGGATTTTCGATAAGGACACAAGCCCCCACCGCGGAGTTCCTATCGAGATCAGCGATATACCGAACACCTGGACCAGCGTGTGCTCTTGACAGCGGCCATAGACCTGCCTTGCTGAAAGCCTCACCCGTTGTCTATGTGCGTCCGACCCATTCAGGAGCTGACCCTGTGAAGCACGTGACGTGTCGGGGATGCAGGAAACTCGCGAGTGGCTCGGATGGTCCTCGTTCAGGGCTTTGGTTATCGACAGTGGTTGTAGAAGGGGTTTGTCAAGCGGCCTCACGCCCCGACGACGTCAAGATGGCAAGCCTTGGATCATAAGCCCTTAGTGAGGTGCTAATCTTTTGTCGCATTAAGCTACGTGACTAGCGCTCACTGCTAACTCGCCTCAAACAGATTCAAGGCACGGTTGGACTAGCACCCGACGAATTGTATCATGAAGATAAGTACTACTTATGAAGACAACTCCGAAAATTAAGCATCCCCGTAGGCGGTCACCGGCGCTTTTCTGCTTCCAACCGCGCGTTGGAGACGCAACCAGGCTCAGGCCGGCATAACCTACTGCGAACTATCAGACACTCTAGTAGTAGTACTGCGAGGAATCGATCGAGCTGAGGAAGGCACGCGATGTGATGCTGGATGCACACAACACGAAAGCGCGACGCACGACGCCCACAACCAGCCAGTAGCATCGAATAGCCGATGTGTGAGTAGCGTCGTTGCTGCCCCAAATACGTGATCAGACAGAGCCTCGCGGGGTATGTTGCCACCCTTTTTGTAATGTCGTGACACGGCGTCAGTATCACTTCCGTGTAGTCTTGCATGTATGGAGTGTTGGATCATATCTCACTCACACTCAATCCGCAGCCGAAGGTCGTGGTTATCCTGGACTCCGCTGTGCACTTGGGGCGTCTGTCAGAGTTCAGCATGTAAGCACCATGATCTTGAACGGTCCGTTGCACATGCTGGCTTTATATGGATCCATTGTTAGCAAAGAGATGAGATTGCTGACTTGGTAAGTCATTCTGGGTATCATATGAGAGCTCGTCTTGGCGGCCACAGTACAGGACTAACACGGAGGACATCGGCGGACTGACCAAAGATCCTGGAACCATGCAACATGCGAACGGAGTAGGATCACTCAAGTGGTCGCCGTCATGAGGGCGAACAAGTCGACGCTACTTCTACCGCACGATCGCGTCAACATGAACGCGCCTGCATCTAAATCGACTACTGACATTCCGAGCGCAGGTGAGCCTCAAGCATTTATTGGTGACGCTGATCCTCATTCTCTGGTAGGCCCCGTCACGGTGGCCCTCTCCACATCGCCACCTTCAGTCACCTCTGGCAGCAAATTACCGTAAGCAATCTTCAACGTCGTCCGACGCTGCAATAGGCTCATGACCATTGAGTCGCACTTTGGAAATGACACAGCTCATGGACGTACTCTGCCGAGGCCTACCCGGAGCAATGTCCGCAATTGCGAGGAGCAAGATGAAACCATTGAAGAAGAGTCTGGATAAAACAGAGGTATCCTGGGTGTGGCTACAAGTACCTCTTGGTGCGCCCAAGAGGTACTTGCCACCACGCATAGGACACCTCTCCTCTATCCAGACTCCGAAAGCAGCACAGTGGGAGGTCCGGGCGCGAGGGCGAGTGCGGTTGTGGTGACATCGCGACAAACCCGCTAATCGTTGAGCAGCCGCGTGCCATGACACCGACGTGCTTCCTCGCATGAGTTCATAGACTCTGAGGACGAGGGATCATCGTCGCAGCGGGACGTACATAGAGACTCCGGTCACCGGTCGCCGAGGACTCAGAACATGAACCAACGAGGGCGACAGTCTCAGTGCAGAGACCAACGTAGCCAGTCGAGCAGTGTACGGACACGACGCAAGGATAATCCGGCGGCAGTGGTAGGCGAATGAACAGGAGGGTCGTTTCGACCGCATCGCCGTGCATTTGGGTCGCCCATACGTTGCTCGGATCTCCGTCAGGTGGATCGCAACAAGCCAGGCAGTTTACGCGCAAGACATTACATGCCGTCTCGGGCATGCAAGTCCTGTCATCGGTCGTACCGGGGGCGCGTGCGGGAGACTCGTTCGCTCCTCGGAGAGCCACACAGGGAAGCAGGAATTCGCGCATCTCCCCAAGGCGCCGAGGATATGCACATCTGAGGGTAGCTCTCCGGGAGCCGAAGGGCGAAGACGAGCAGTTGGGAAACGGTCGAGGCGGTGTATCAGTACTTGTGTTACGGCCGGGGCATGTAGAGTAAGCAATCTCCATGAATGCAATTCGCGTACCTCGCAGCCATTCTTCCGGGTACACCTCTATCCGCGCGGGGCTGCGTATCAGCCTTGTAGCCGGCGAAGCGCGCCGTCTCTGTGTCGCAGCATACACGCATTTCTCAACGATACGGGCGCGCAGAGATTGCCGCTGCGTCCCACCCGACCCCCAAGTACATCGCAAAAGGTCATACAAATCCACAAAATACATCGTCCGAGAAATGCCAGAATGAATAGTATGTGCTGTGTCCTACTGAGCACGCGTTCGACGGCCCGCGACGACGTCGTGCCCGGTTCGCGACTTGCGTAGACTAGTTGGTAGCCGAGCGTGAACGTCGGGGATCTGACAACGATTTCGCATCTCACTACTCAGCACGAACATCACGACGGACAGACGATACTGACTGTACTTATCTGGACGCAACCTCCTCAGCTCCTGCATGAGCAGCGCGCAGCGCCGGCGCCGATCTTGTCGCGACACACAACAGTGTCAGCGTAGAACAGACACTGCGTAGGCCCCGGAGGACTCACCTGCGATCCGAGACCGAAGCTGAGTGGTCTGCCTGTCAACTTGAGGATTTGTCGGAACCATGAGGCTGCTAGGCCGCGAGATGAATGAAGCGCGGAACTCACGCGGTGACTGGATGCGTCGTGCCAATCGGGCCTCCTCCACCTGTTCACGCAAACGCTGGATCTCCGATTTGCGTTCTGCGAGGACAGTCTGGACCTTGCTGATCGCCGACTCGAGGGCCGCCTCCGTGGCGTTGACGTCGTGTTCGACCTCGACTTCAGACGCAAGAGCGCTAGTGGAGCCCTGCTCAGCTTGGTCGTCCGGTTCAGCCCTCGCTTGCTCATCCTGTTGGCCGATGGGCGTGGACCGGGAGGGAGCAGCCACAGTCGCCCAAAGAGGCAGAGGAGCAGAGAACATAGCGTCGACATCGAGATCGAATAGACCAGGAAATAGGCTGCCAGAAAGGGACAGTGCAGAACCTGAGCTTGCCAGAGGTCGGCCAGAATCTTCGGTGGCTAGCGTAGCGGGCCCAAGGAGGATCCTCGGCGAACCCCAGACCTCGTTCTCTGGCGATGCGAATCTGTCAACCGTAGAGTTATCGGAGACGACGATCTTCTGAGGGGATGCAGAGACATCGACAGGGCGGCCTTGTTTCTGCGTTCGGACGAAGCGACTAGAACTTGAGCTTGAGCTCCCGGCGGTGGGCTGGTCCTGGGCGGCACTCTGCGATGAGTCGTCGTCTTGGCTATCTTGTCTTGGGGTCTGCGTCCAAACACCGTGGGAAGCCTCAGAAGCAAGGTCCGAGTCGGAGAGAACGGGAGAAGAGTAAAAGAGACGCGTCGCCGCAGCTTTCTCGACGGAAGAGATCTCAGGAGAGGCCGGAGTGGAGAGGTCTTCGTCGCCCAGGTCTACGGAAGCCGGCTGTTTCCCACGAGCTGCAGACGTCTTCCGTCCGCCGAGGGTATCAGTTCGACGGCGCTTGGGATAGGTTGGCTCAGAGTCGGACGTTGGCGAAGGCGGCCTGCGTCGCGCTGTCGCCGGGGAGTTCGGCCGAGTCCGCATTATACGCTGTGGACGCGTACTTGGCAAAGTGTGTTATCCGTAAGCCGCAAGGACGAGGGAGACGAGAGACTCACATTACGGGCACCATCGAGACGAATTCGACGGAGAGTCTGTAGCAGTGTTAGATGAAATGTGTCTGCACACACTCTACTTGGATGCGCACATGTGGTGCTCGTTGCGGAACTTGGGATCCGGAGGAGCCGACTCAAAGTCGTTCATGGCTGCCTGCAGCGCCTAGTATCGTCTCCGCGTATGAGTGTACGAGTCCCACTGCAGCAGAAATGAAACAACCTCTTCCTCATCGTCGTCTTCAGCCTTCCATGTGCAATGGAGTACTGTTCCGGTTGCGTCAGAGCGGGAAAGTATCAGCATCATGCGGTTGGGTGTTCGGAAGCCGTATGTGTCGAGGTATGCGCAGGCCTTGTCCTTGTAGAATCGTCGTGCGGCTGCATCAGATCCAAGATAAGCGGTCCGTGTGATGCGGGAAATGTCGAAGCAGATGGCGGCTTTCAGTGTGCAGTCTAACGACTTGCTGGCTGATCGAGAAACAGGCATGCTTGCCAGTGGAAGTAGAGTGATATAGTGACTGGCACAGAATGAGCGGATGGTGGGCGCGACTGCGCACGGATATGAAACAAAGCCAAGGGAGATCATATAGTGGTGGACGTTCAAACGTTCAACGTTCAGGACAGGTGGAGGAGGACCTGGAGGTCCGAGGAGGTACGTTGGCGGCGGTTGTTGAACAACTGTGGGATCACATGATGGTTGGTGGACGCCACCGGCCCACCGCACACGGCGCCGGCACTGGCAGCCTGAGGAAAACACTTCATGTACATGAACTCATCACAGCTGGGATATGGGACGGATCTCAGCGATGTTCATTGACCCGCTTACAGTATAGGGAATATCCTTGCCCCCGAGAAGAAACGACTCGGTAATTGTGCAGTATGTAAGTATGATGATGCCCGCCGGGCCTGGGCGGCTGGGCCGGTGCCAGGATAATTACTAGAATCCAGCAGGGATGCCTGAGGAGCGGTAGATGGGTATAGCATTACTTGCCGCGATCAGAGGTCTCGCGGCCATGATGTAGTCGATATGGTTGCTAGTTGGAGTGAAGTACAATCTCGCCCACTGCGGGAGCTTAGCGCTTAGCGCTTAAGTCCCCTCCTCTGAGTCCGCCACCACTTCATGGCGACGCTAAATGGGCTATGACGCCGGTCTGTAGTAACTTTGTACAGGCGATATCACAGGAATTTGTAGACTTTAAATGAGGCAGGAGTTTCAAACGTTGAGCTGTACCGTATGTAACTCGTCCTACTACTAGTACAAACCATCGGTTAAAACGAGTTAGCATAAGCAGTAAGCGCCAATAGCTCGATGCGACAAAAGATTAGCACCTCACTAAGGGCTTATGATCCAAGGCTTGCCATCTTGACGTCGTCGGGGCGTGAGGCCGCTTGACAAACCCCTTCTACAACCACTGTCGATAACCAAAGCCCTGAACGAGGACCATCCGAGCCACTCTCGAGTTTCCTGCATCCCCGACACGTCACGTGCTTCACAGTGTCAGCTCCTGAACGGGTAGGACGTGATCGCTACAGAGACAACGGTCAGGCTTTCAGTACTCAGTCACCAAGGCAGGTCTATGACCGCTCCCAAGAGCACACGCTGGTCCAGGCGTTCGGTATATTGTTGATCTCGATGCGAATTCCGCGATGTAAGCTTCTGTCCTTATCTAGAATCCGAGATGTCGTCATCACATCGATACTGTAGTGCTGATCCGCGCCGCACGATCAGTTGCTAACAGCAGCGGACGGCGGACACTGGCAGACCACTGCTGGCAGTACTTAAGTAGCAGTGAATCTGTACATTTGGTGATACATGTCGCCCCCTTCGTAGACATTCTGATACAGGTTGAAGACAACACAAAGTTCGATCACAGCGTCGTACGGGAGCACAGCACGATGCGGGATGATAATTCCAGAGCTCGAACTCATCACCTGCATGATGCGAGTCAGCCACTCCGAGTGCATCCCGAGTTGCGACACATGGCGAATGAGTCAGGCATATGCATACGGGGTGTCGCTCGATGCTAGGGCACTCCCGGTCCCATGTACAGCCTGTTGCCTCGGTCCGGTTCTAGACTGCCTGTCAGGACATCGGTCATCGCACACACGTTGCCGTCGAGTGTGCTCGATTGGAAGCAACCAAATGGTCAGTGCATTGAACGCACGAGCCGCTTGCTATACCATCATCGAGGTAGCCGAACTTACAGTGCTTCCTCTTGTCCAAACCTCCGGGGATATGTCGCCTAGAGGCCAGTCACGCTCCAGCCACTTTATGACGTGGGCGCAACTTGTCGGACATAGCTACCGCAATCAATGTTTCTTTGCATGTGAGTGCTTCCATAATCTCCGCGACGTATGAACGCTGTTCAAGTAACACTCGGACTCGATCATTGTGCCGGGTCCGTCCAGCGATACTGCAAGTCAGATGTGCGAAGTGACCGTAGCGACGGCGGAAACCTTCGTACGACGATTCAGCGAGTAGCGCAGATACAGAGAAAAAGTGCACTTAGCGCCGACTTAAGGTGCGCTCTGCCAGTTCGTAGCTGAGAGCGTCCCAGTCGAGGTGCACCGTCAGCTTGACGTGTTTGCGTATTTAGAGAGGCCCATCTCGTGGCTCCATTGGACCGTAGGGATTGCCCTGAAGCGCTCTATAAAACGTTCGCGGTGAACTGCAGCAGTGTATCTTTGTACGACATACCTGCAATGGTCTGATCATCAGAGCAAGTCCAGGCCACAAAAAGCCGAACCCAACGCCGGAAGTTCGATCGTCTTGGGGCCCCGTTCGCTCGACGACCCGGTCACCGTGACAGTGGGTCACCGAGTAGAGAATAAAGGGTGCGAGGAAGTGGACAAAGAGACTACAACTACTAAGTTCTATATGTTTCCCCGGCCTCGGCTGCCGCATATGAACATGAACAAGAACGGTAGACCCAAGTTACCAGTTGCTGGCCAGTGCGAGGGTAGTCCCAGGGAGTCTTGCGCCGTGTACAGCCAGCAGAACATCACGTGGTTCACCCACACTGCCAATTTCTTCGCCAGGAGGGGGCTTCATGCTTTCTAGATCTCGCTGGCCACGGCGACGGGGAGTTTGGTGACAGAAGGTGATGACGTGTGAGAACATAGTGCCTCGGCTATCATTAATCTCGATGCCGCCGGGAGGTGGCTGCTTCCTTTTTTTTTTTTTTTTTTTTTTTTTTTTTGGATGGCCATTGGGGCGCCAGCAAACTGACAATTGGTCAGTCCTGGTCGCCCAGCCTGCTAGCGGGTTTCCCCGCCTCCGCATATCCAGGGAGAAAATGCCTTTACGCACGGCATGTTACAATGCCAGTGTGGGGCTCATCATCCATCGTCCCGTGCCTCGAGACTTGCCGGATCAATACCCACTAAAACCCGATTGTATTTCGTCCAGTCTTCTGGTAGCGCTAGCTCGTCTATCAACGTGCCGTTCCACGTCCTTAGTACCTTGTCTGTCTTTATGGCCTTTCTGCCGAAGCGCCGGTGGGTCAGAGACATGTCTAAGTGTAATCGGTCGTTGATGGCCTTCACCCAGCGTGCCACTATGGCCCTTTCGGTGTGGTGCCAGTCGTCCTGGTCTTCGTGGCCGATGACACGCTCGCAACGAAGCTTCCAGACTAGGAAGGCCGACTCTGAGACGAGGATACGCCATAGTCTCTCGGCGCCCTTCCGTCTTCGACCCCTTGCGTGTGTCCATCGTCGCAGGTTCACTCCTTGGATATCCTCTATCCTTAGTCGTTGCGGCCACGGGAGGCCCTTCCGGGCCCAGAGGGCCGCCGCTCGCGACCAGATGATGTGTTGACCTGGGGCTGTGCAATCCAGTAGAATGTGCGTCATCGATTCAGTTTCGCCGCAGTGGCCGCATATTCCCCTCTGCTCGTACCCTGGTATTTTCTCCCAGTATACTCCGCACTTCTGGGCGCCGTGCATGGTTTTCCAAAGAAAATCTGAAATCTGTTTTCTCATGTCCTGGCCTCGTATACTGCGCCATACGTCCGACGCGTGGACCCGTAGGCCTTGGCTGGTAAGCAGGGATTTCTGGATGTTGGCTATATTGTGGGCGGTGGTCGCCCGGGTTGGTGTTCCCTTGCGGAGTACCACACCCCGGTATGCTAGCTTTTGTGACATTACTGACAAGCGGGCTCCCGACAGGTCAAAGACAGGGTTGGTTGTCATGCTAGGGGCCACCGCTCTTATGTCTCTGCATGCCCGCGCTTCGATTTTCGCTTTGCCCATTTCCGCCCGCTCGTCTTGGGTCTCCGCTTGTTGGAACGTGGTCACTGCGCACCGTTGTCGTAGCACGTTGGCCAGGACGCGGGCCAGTTTCCCAAGAGGTGCGTCGATCCAGCCCCGGTCTTCCCACATTCGTAGGTCGCGGACCATTGTCTGTGCAAGGACGTCCGACTCCCCGACGAAGTGAAGCGGTACGTCGAGCGGCGTCGTCCGCGCTGCTTGAATTGCGGCGGACATCTCACCCCATTGGCCCAGCTCCGGATTCCCTTCCGGCATCAGGTGGACCATCGTGTTTCGTGCGTGGCCGCCGCTGACGTATACAAAGCCGTCTCCGCTCGCCTGGGGTCTGGATCCAGTGTTCTGTCTTGGTGGTGGATGCGGCGTGCTCAGCACATAGACTGTGACTGCTTCTTCCTCCACCACTCTACCCCTCCGGCGTCGTATTGCCGGGGGGTTATTCACGTTGGTCGAGGTCATGAACACTCTGAACGCTTCGGTTATGCCGCCTCTCGCCGTTAGCGATGGGTCGAAGGTTACAGTTCCACCGTCTTCAAGTGCGGTGCTGTTCTTTTCCAGCCGGTGGTGTGTCAGCGTTAGGCCGTCTGGGAGTACCACTAGCTGTGGGTTCCATTTCTCTTCCAGGAGTTCGAGTATCCTGCCCGCTGCCTCGTAGCATCTCACGGGGTGTTTGCACCCTTGTTGTCGGTCTTGTGTGCATTTTGCACAGGTACAATCATCACCTCCCATGGTGTTCTCAACCAGGGTATTGTGCCGGCGGAGGCGGACGAGGTCTGCCACCCATCGGACCCCATGTTTGTCCCGTATGCAGTTGCTCACAGCCGTGTTGTTAAGGCGACGTAGGTGCTTGTTCGCACTGATGTGATACCATGCAGGCAGTTGCATTTTCAGTTCTTTACTCAGGGTTACGGCAGCGAAGGACGCATCCTGTCGTCGCGCCGACTGTATCATCCTCTTCAGGTAGGGTGGTAGTTTGGAGCCTGCGTTTCCTGCCGGGTGCCAGTCTTGCAGAAACGTATTAATTTGGGCGTTGCGTTTGATGGCCCCTGACTCCTTCGTCGCTCTAATTGCCATAATGGTGTCAGCCGCGTACACCCATCTCGGACGGTCTGGGGTTAGTGTCAAGTACCGTTTTAACCACATGACCTCTATGGCTTCGTTGCGGGCTTTGATGTCTAACACGCCCAGTCCGCCGTCCTGCACCGGGAGGTGCAAGGTGTCTAGGTTAACTGGCGGTGGGGCTTCAGAGCCCCAGATAAAGGTCCGTATGAGCTTCGTTATTGCTTCTTCAATCGGCTTAGGCATGCCTTGCACTGTTGCTAGGTATTGCGTGATGCCCCCTGGTCCCATCTGGACAATTAGCCTTTTTCCTTTATGCGTCGGGTGGCATCTTCCCCATCGGTCTAGGAATGCTTTAACTTTCCTTAGCGTTGGGGCCCACACCGCTGCTTCATCAATCTTGTTCCCTATCCAGGCGCCGAGCATTCGCACTGCTTCGTGGTCAGCCGCAATGTGTATATGGTCTGGGATCCGGCCGTGGCTGGACATCGGGTCGGGGCAGCGTGATTGGATCAGTTGGGCTCGGTACTCCTCCGTCCCGATGGGTATGACTTCGGTTTTCTCTTTGTTGAAACGGGCTCCGGACAGTACGCACCAGTCGTCCAGAATGGCCCAGAGGTGTTCCCACTTATCCATGTATGATAGGAACGCCGAGGTGTCGTCGGCGAACAGCGAGGCGATGAGCTTCTCGGCCATTCCAGGTATGTGGTATCCTAAGAGTGAGGATTTCCTCAGGGCACACGCCAGGGGTTCAATTGCGAGGTCGAAGAGCAGGCAGGAGAGTGGGTCGCCCTGTCTTACGCCCCGTATTATCCAGAAGTATGTGCTTCTCTCGCCGTTCAGGATTACTACTGTTTCTGCAGACTCATAGAGGCTCCGGAGTCGCTTTATGAGGGCAGGCGGTAGGCCTGCGCATTCGAGGACCATCCATAGGTAGTCGTGTCTTATTTTATCGTATGCTTTCTCCTGATCCAGAGCGACTATCATACCGTTCTCCTCTGTCGCTTCGGCATAGTCTATCATGGTACGGCACAGCTGCGTCTGGTCCGTGATCCTCCTTCCCGGGAGGAACCCAGCCTGATCCGGGTGTATGATCCTGGATGCGACAGGGGCTAGGCGCATGGCGATTATTTTGGTGTATATTTTGTAGTCAGTGTTTAGCAGGGTGATAGGCCTGTAGTTTGCAATGTCGTTTCTGTCCTTCTTCTTGTATATCGGGCATAGCCATCCGTCCGCGAACTTGCTATGTTTGTTCACGCCGTGTCTGTCTATGTCCTGGTACACTATCCGCATTAGTTCTGCGCAATCGAACGATGGGTCGTCTTCCCCTGCTTTAGTGTGCAAATCTATCATGGTCGTCCAGAACTCATACGGGATCCCGTCTAAGCCGGATGCCTTACCGGCTTTTGATGTTTTCAGCGCGTCCTGTATGTCTCCTGACGATATGGGCTCTGTTAACGCGCTGTACTCGCTTCCGAAGCTGGATAGGTTTATCTTGGGGAGTAGCTGCTGGAGCCTTTGTTTGCATTCTTGTGCGTTTTGCATTGACGCACCACCCTGCTGTTGTAGGTCGTTGTGGTAGTTCCTGGCGAGTTCCGCCATCTTGTCCGACCGTCTCTCGTATTCCGGTGGGTCTGTCCCTGGTTTTACAAGTTTGTAGATTATGTCTCTCGGGCCGCTTTCCTTGTTTATTCGCGACCAGTACTTCGTCAGTGTCTCGCCGTGGAGAGTGTACGTTGCTGCGGCCGAGGTGCGCGACACTCCGTATCGCTTCCTCTCTAGCTCAACGATGCGCTCATGGATGACAGCGGCTTCCCGTTGTAAGCCTTCGTCCTCGGTGAACTTCGGGGCGCTCTGTATTTGTGTCGCGCTCTCGTTTAGTCGTTTCAGTTCGGCAGATAGTTTAGGGCATTTTGTCTTCAGTATTCCGCGAGCCAGGTCCGTGACCTGCTTTTTGAAGTCTCGGTGGATCGTTTGCGGGTTCAGGAGGTCCTGCCTTAGTGTGCCACTCTCGTGTGTCTCTGCCGCTTGGAGTGCCTCCCGTCCTAGGTTTATAACCTTGGTGGTGAAGTTCGAGTCGTGGAGCAGCTGGATTGGCAGTGTCCATCTTCCCTTCCCGATATACGGTGCCTGGGCTGCGCTCAGTTGTACAGATACCATGCGGTGATCTGTTGGAACACCTGTGCTCAGTATTTTCCAGTTGTCTGACGCTCGCGCAATTTCTCCCGTCGCGTAAATCCTGTCGATTCGTGATCGTGATGTTGCTGCACGCTGCGGGTAGGTGTAGTCTCTCGATTTTGGCTCGGTTTCGCGCCACCCATCCGTGAGGTTGAGGTCGAGTAGTAGGTTTCGCAGGTTCTCTACTGCCACCGCATTGTCTTTGTGTGGCGGTAGGCGGTCTATGGAGTCCTCCACCAGGTTGAAGTCACCCAGCACGACATTCGGTTTCGGTCTTGATCTGTATTCGTCCTGGATTGTTGCCCAGAAGGCCGCGTTGTCGGGTGCATTGTTCGGTGCGTACACATTGAGCATGTCGAGCTTCGTCTGTCCGTGCCATACCATTCTTAGCGTAGCTGCGCGCCCGGGGATGATTTCATTGAGGGTCGCGTTGGACGTGTCCACCATTTCCCTGTTGAGGATGAAGCCAATACCTTGCGCATTCGGGGTGTCTTTGTCCTGTGAGTACAATATCTTCATGCGTCGGCCGTACAGGTTGTGTATTCTGTCGACGGTATCGCTGTCAAGGTGTGTTTCCTGGATCGCTAGCACGCCTATGCGTTGTTCTCTTAGGAGTGCGTTCATTGCATTCCATTTATTGTTCAGGGTTCCAGAGAGATTTCCTTTCCCATTGATGTTCAGCGAGCACACTTTTATAGTGGCTTTGGTTCTACGGCCACTCGTATGCGCCTTGCCTCGTTTAGGGGCTTCCGCTGCATTGTGTTGACCGACTGCTGGGGTCCGGCTCTCGGTCGTCGGTCTCCGGTCGCATTGACGGGAGCCGAGAGCAGCCCTGTCGCCATGTTCCCCTTCTAGGTCATTTGGCATGCAGTGGGCAGGGGACGCTGTACGCCATTCCTGTCGGGGGTCGCGTTTGCCAGGTGTCGTTTCTTCTTCCGTCTGTGGTTTAATATATTCGTTTGTTGCCGTTGCTCTGTGATTCCACCGCTACAACGATCCGCGGTGGCCGGGAACTGCTCCTGAGTTCCTCAGGTGACCTGCCTGCCGCTGCTGGGCAGTAGCGAGGCTTCAGCCTCTCGGCCGAGGGTAAGTCTACAAGTACCCTCGCTATAATAGAGGAAAGGGGGAGGACATTACGACGCCATCTATGGCTTTCCTGTCCCGATATTCGGTCAGTAGATTTGGGCACACGTCAGGCGTTGTCGTCGGTCAGTACGATTCGGCGTTCAGCGAACAAAGCGTGTCTTCGTTCGCGGCATAAGGGCGATTCGTGTATGTACATCATCAGGATTCCGGGTGTACTATGTGTGCGAGTTCGAGCAGTAGTGTATCGTGGTGCGTCAAGAAGGGTGTTCGTGTAGGAGTGCGAGTACGTCGTGGAACAGGACTGGGGGTGTCGGGCGTAAGATCAGGCGTATGGAGCAGGGGACGAGTATAGCAGAAAGTCCTCGTATGCGAGTGTGCTACGTTTCTCGTCACGTTGCAGGGAGTGGGGGTTTAGGAGCGATCGACACCTTTGCCTTTACCCTTGTAGTTTCCGTTGCCTCGCGTCTCCGTGCGGCCGCGCTCAGGCTCGTGATTGGGCTTCTTTTGTTGGCCTCCGGCCTTCGCGTTCGTCGCGGCACCCGGCACAACGTCATGCCATCCGTCGATCTTCAGCAGGTCGCACAGTCCTGCCGGATGATCCACGGCGTGGCAGTATGCGCACCAGTGCGTGCCTAGGTAGGGCTCGGGTTTGCCGGTCGCGGCGCTGCCGAAGTCGTGGTCGCGGAGGAGTTTGCGGAAGGCGTTCCAGTCCGCCTGGTCGGCGGTCGGTGCTTCGATGAAGAGCCGGACTAGGGGGTCTCGCTCGCCTTTGGTGACGTTCGCGAGGTACCTCACCTTCACCGACTTGATCATTTCGCGGAACGCGCCGTCGACGGAGTAGAACTGCCACTTGCCGTTTCGGTCGATATCCCTCGCGATGATCGCCGAGATCGGTATGCGGAGCGCAGGTCCCTCGAGTTCGCGCACGAAGACCACGGTGTACTCGCCGTCGTCACGTCTACGGACGCCGAGGCGGTTGGGGTGACGCCACGAGCCGGCGAAGCTAGGGTTGTTAGCGTCGATCGTTACGAAGCCGAAGGTGCCTTCCGGCGTCGAGAGCCACTCTATCCCGAGGAGGTAGTCCCGTGTCTCGTAGGTGACGTCTTCCACTAGGAAGTAGCGGGGTGCCTCGTTGCGTCTTCCGCTTGGTTTGGCTGCGACGGCTGCCGTGATGGTGGTGCCGGTTACTTCTAGGTATTGCTCGAGTGCGTCCTGCATGGCGATGATGCAGTCCTCTGTACCGGGCTCGTCTGCGCCGCGGCGCGGGACGCGTATGAGCAGCGCCGGCTTGGTCTTGCCTATCAAAGCCCAGGCCTGTTTCTGCTTTGGCGCCATGCCGTCCGACTTGGAGAAGGCGTCTCTGCCTTCGATCAGGGGCCATCCTCCCTCCGGGCGCGGTGTCGCGCCGTTCGGGATCTCGATCAGGGCGAAGACCTGCGGGTTGCTCATCACCGAGTGAGTCGGGCTCTGGGGTTGCATGGTGGGGTGCCGGGAGTGCAGCGACGGGCCGGCGCGCGGGCCTTCTAGGTTTTGCTGGTAGTTCTCGGGTGAGTGGCTGCTCGAGCGCCGGCGGTAGCTGTGTTGGCGATGCGGGACCGGAGTATCCGGCCGGGTGTCCATGTCGAAGACGTCGCTCTCTCGTCGGGCACCTGACTTAGTGTTAATTCTGATAGGGGCGGAGGGCTGCATGCGTTCGAACGCCTGCGAGGTGGGTGAGGGCGTGTGCAGGTGCACGTCCGGGACTGGCCTCTGTGCTTCTCGCGTCTGCGTGGGGGCTCGTGCGCGCGTCGGCGCAGCGACACTCACACCCTTCGCCCAGTACGGGCTGACGCCGACTGTCGTCGTGGTTAGTGGCGCTTCTCATGCAGTAGTATTGTCTTCTCACATGTGTGCGAGGCTGCCTGGCTTGGAGCACGCTGGGATGTCGTCTGGACGTCTTCGTCGAAGTGCCCAATGATGAGGCCATTGTTATCGATTGCTGGCTCGTGGTCGACGTGCATGTCGTCCCGTGCTTCGTCCTCATCGGCGTAGCTGACACCGTAGTCCTCGATGGTCGCTCCGGTTCCATAGTCCGGAAGGTAGCTCCAGTCGCCTAGGCCGTAGTCTGCCATCGGTCCGACGACGACGAACGCGCCAGCAGCCTGGGTACGAGCGGGCTGACTCGGTGCGGTGGGGGTGCGCTCCGGGTCCTGGCGGACGTCGGTGGTCTGAGGTTCGCCGTCGTTTCCTACGTCCTCTGATACACGCCGCCTCTTCCTCGCTTCGCTTACCGCGAGTGTCGTGCTGTTGGCGGGCGACGAGGGGACTGGCTCCTGCGTCGTTGGTGCTTCGGCAGCCCCGAGACTTGCTAGTTGGTTCATTTTGCGGGTGCGACTTGCACCCTGCGTAGGGGTTAACTAGCATGCCTCGGTCTGTTACTACAACATTGCGATTGTACGTGGTGATCATACCTCTCCGTTCGCCTCAGTCGTGTTGGCGGTCGTGTTCGCGCTTGGCTCTGGGTTGCCCGCGTCCGCAGTGACAGTCGTCGGCGTCGCGTTTGACATGCCGGGTCCGTCCAGGTTGGCGACTATGCGTTCCTGGTCAGCGGTTGCTCCTACAACCTGCGTTCGCGGTTGAGCCTCGGTCGCGGCCGCCGCTGCCGTCGTCGAGTCGTCTGTGTTGTATAGTGTTTCTTTCGTCAGCCATGTTCTGCTTCTGTTGCGGCTGCTTACTTTTGGTTGCCGTGGAAGCCGGGTTCGGCTCCCAGTGGTCGTGCGGGTGTATCGCTTCGGCGGCGCTGTTTGCGTTTTCGGGCGCAGCTTGCGTCTGGGCAGGTCGTTCGCCGTCATGTCTCTGTGCGTTGCGCGTCCTATGGTGTCCCCTGTCGCTCTTGTTGGTACGCTTCAGCATCGTGGCCAGGTGTCGTCGAGTCAGGACAAGGAGGAAGCGGTAGGTAGTGGGATGCTCGTAGGCGAGGGAGTGCGTTCTCGGGCTGAGTGCGCTAATGATCAGTGTGATCGCCCCGTTTTTCAGTAGTCTGCGTGTTTGTTCGTGAGTTGCTCGCGAGTGTTTGTGCGGCATCGAATCGCGACGGCGTCGGTCTCGGCGCGTTGGTGTATTCATAATGCCCTCCTGGCGCTCTCCTTGTCGCGCTGCGTTCGTGTTTTGAGCTCCCAAATTGGGCTCAGGTACGTGCTCACCCTGTGTTATGGCGTCCCTCGGTCATCAGGAAAATCCAGATTCCACAATTTGGAATAAATTGTGTCAAATTGTTGCTAACACGTCTAATGAGTACTCATTGAACTCTGCGAGCTAATTCTGTGATAATGGCATCTACTGGATACAGTATTAGTACATGTATGATCCTATTAGATGCAGCAACAAAGCTGTTCCCTAATTGTTGCTAAAGTGGTGCATCATACAAGGCGCACGATGTCTTGTTACGATTAGTTCAACAATAATTCTATTGCTGTGTGGTATGACCAAATACAAATGCTATATGCTACACTAAGCAACACAACAGTCAATGGTCGACAAGGCCATCTTCAATATAATGACAGCCACTCCTATGTGTTAGCTATTCTACGACTGAATATCTCCATAGCATCTCACACCCACGCCATTACTCGCCATAGTAACCATACAGATCATGAGTGAAGTTAATGGGCGCCGGGTTAGTACATATAGGGGACACAAAGATGAGTGTGCGGGCGCGCGGGCGGTAGCGGATATGCGGGCGCGTGGTCAGGTCAATACGCGGGCGGGTAGGGTAGGCAAGCATGTAGGCGGGCATGCCAATACGTGGGCAGGTGGACAGATAAGTGCATGAGTAGGCCGGAGATTGGACGGGCAAGCCAGGGAGTAAGTGGAGTGATACTGCGAAGAGTGAGTGGGCAATGAGCAAGTTGTGGATGAGTAGATGCGTAGGCAGATGCACGACTCGACAGGCAGCAGGCGGGCGGGCGAGTGAGTGGCGCATCGTGGCTGCTGGCGGGCAGGGCGCGGGGACATGAGACTGCGACGGGACGACGAACAGAGTGAGAAGAGACGCTAGGTAGAAGCCAGGACTCAGGAGCGAGTTGACGGTCGGAGACGGCGTCAGGGCGGTAGGAAAAGTGTCGAGGACGGAGGGTGGCGAGCGGTCACCATCCATTTTTGGGATGGCGAGACGGACCGGATTAGGCAGTGTTGTATCGGGGATGACAGGAGGCGCGCGCGGACGAGCAGATTTGGACGCGACGGGTGTGGCGGGGACGTGACGGGGGGGAGACGATGGTTGTGCAGACAGAGTAGACCTATGATCGGGAAGTCAATAAGTGCCGGGTGGTCGAGCGAAGAGGCAGGCGGGAGGGCAAACAATGCTGCAGGCAAGAAGACGTCCATATGAGTGAGGAAGGGGCAGGCGAGTATGTAGATAGGCAGAGCGAGCGAGTGGGTAAATGCCGGCGAACGAGTGAGCAGACGCCTGGTGAGTGAGCAGACCATCAAAGGGCTGCGGATAACCAGACAAGCGGGCACACTGGCCAGTGGCGAGTAGGCGCGTTGAATTGACTGTTCGTCGATATGCCGGGTCGCACGGGCAGTACTGTGACAAGTAGGGCGGGGAGTATTAGAGTCAGGAGTCAGCAAGGGCATACCTCTGACTTACAAGCTGTTGTGCGCACCCTTGCCACGGTCATCCCTCTCCTCGTCCTCGTCATTCGATCTGCCACCCCTCGTCTTGCCGTCCCTTCCATCCCACGCTTGTCAGGTTAGATGCGCATCGCGCAGGCCCGAGTTTGCCTGGCCGAGTGCAGAGACACGCGACTTTGAAAAGACGCAGTCGAGCTCGCAGTAGGCCTGGCCGCCGTCTGCTGTCCCCTGAGACAAACTATGAGCCTTGAGGTGCGGTCGGGCAGGCGTCGTGGGTGGTAGTGGTTAGCGAAAGACGAGTCTCGGAGTCACACATCCGGCGCTAGCGCGAGCCACGTATGCGCGGGAAACTCCGGAACGGGCGCTTGGGACTTTGAGCTCGCGCGACGAGGTTTGCGCCCATCATCTCATCCTAACGCCCTTCTCCACAGCATTCAAAAGCTGAAGATTTAATGGCTTCGAGACGACACGCCCGAGCGCAATGAGCGCAGACAAAGGAAGCGGAGGACGAGGGGTTGGAGTGGTGAACAAAAAGGAATGCGGAGGCACGAAAAATGCTTGAAGGTGAGTCTTCAGCGTACTCACTGATGATTTTTTGTTCCCAACTCCTCGCTGTGTGAGTAGGTGCCTCAATGAGCAACGAGCTCATGGTGCCTACTTGCCTTCTCGTCTGCGCATCCCGCATATCTGTGCTTCCCATCCGCTGGCCCTCTCACGCCCGTCCGTTCATGCCTGCGTGCCCTAACTAGCGTTTTTGCTTGCCAGTTCTCGCCGACTGTCTCGCCTGCTGCCCTCGCCTTCATGCTCGTTCGCCCTCCCTCCTGCTCTCGCCCGTTTACTCGGTCTTGCCTGCTCGCCGTTGCCCTCACGCGCCTGCTGGCTCGCCCACTCGGTTGCCCGCTCTCATCTGCTCAGGCTCGCCTTCTCGCCAACTCGCTCGTCCACTCTCTCTTGCCTGTCCGCCGCCGTCTGCCGCCGTCTTGCCCACCGGCATACAACCCTGCCTGCTCGCTCATCTGCCGGCTCGCCCGCTCTCGTTGCCCTCCCTCGCCTCGCCTACTAGTACCCGCCTTGCTTCGTCATCTTGCTATCTCACACGTCCACCTGTTTTAGCTAATTGACTTGGCCCTCTTACTGATAGGTAGACCGTAGCCTGCCGTCCTTCTCGCGCCGGCGCCCTCGACTTCTCGCACCCACCCTCGGCTCAGAGCCTGCCTCTTGCCTGTACACTCGCTTGCGGCTTCTCGACTGCCCGCATGTTCTTGTCCACCCACCCGTACTCACGCACTGTTCTTAGCCAAGTGGAAGCTGCTCCGGGAAGTGCTCGGGAAGGGGGCCTGGGCGCAGCGACGACCGGACGGCCGGCATGGACGAGCGGAGTGCGGGGACGGGTGAATGGCTCGCGGGGATGGGCGAGAGCGAGGCGAGGGCGAGGGCGCGACGAGGGTGAGGGTGAGGGTCTGCAGGTGAGTGCAGGCATACGCGCGCGCGCTCACTAACGGCAGGCGCAGGACGCGTCGACGTGCCGCGCGACGCGTACGACGACCGCGAGCACGCATACAAGGCCGACGAACGGTCAGGAGCCATCGGGCGGACGGCTGGACGGGCGTGCGTGCGAGCAGAATGGTAAGCGAGCGGGACGGCAAGCGAGCGAGTCGGCGGGCGGACGAGCGTTAGCAACAACGGGCGGCGACTGGCGAGGACCAGTAGCAAGCACGTCGACCACGAGCGCACATGCAGGCGGGCGGGCAAGTGGAACATGAGCGCACAGGCAGGCAAGCGGGACAGCGGGCGGGCAGGTGGGATGGCGAGCGCGCCGGCGCGCGGACGCGCGGACGAGCGACCGAACGAACGGACAGGAAAGCGAACGAGTAGACGGCCAGGTAGACGGACTGGAGAGCTCGCGGGCGGGTGGGACATTGGGCAGGGAAGTGGGCAAGCGGGAACAGAGGAAGGTGGGTGCCCTGCGCAGTCACTGCCGATGAACGCGTACACAGGCGGGCGGTCACACAACCAGGGAACGACGCTCATGGCAACCGCGCGCAGCACACCGCTAACGAACGTACCCGCAGGCGAGTCAGCACCACACGCACATCGACCACGAGCGCGCTGGGCGAATGCCCGGCGCGCAGGCTTGGCCGATGAACGGCGAGCGAAGGGTGGGTGCAGACACACCAACGAGCAAACGGGAGGGCTCGCGGGCGGCACGTACAGACGGGACGCAGGGCGGGAAGACGGGAAGTCGTATGGGCGAAAGGCTCGCTGGGACGCGCGAGTCGATGGTGGGTACGCACGAGCGAGGAAGATGGTGGGGAACACGGCGAGGACTCAGGACAACGGGTGCTGCCCGCTTGCCCGCGCAATCACTCGCTCGCCCGCCCGCCTGCGCGAGCCTCTCCGCCGTTCTGCCCACTCCCCCACTCCCTCACCTATCTGCTCGCCCATCCGCGCATGGACCCGCAGACCAGCGAACCTGCACATGACCGGTATCCGCTGCACGGGTACGGTACCTGGGCGGGTACGGGTACGGGTACAGGTAAGCCCCCGGCAATTTACAGCTTGCGACGGGTCTGTACCCAGGGCGGGTACGGGTAGACTACTACCACTGGCAGCGCTGGCGGCGGGAGCTACACATACGTACACATTTAATACCGAAATTGATTACTATCAGTACTTTAGCACCCAATTGATTGGTATGATCCTAAACCATATGATGCGACGTCACTACAGCTGCTACACCACGGTTTGTGGGAAGTATCATGCTTATAGTATGAAATAGCATGCAAGTTTTGTGAGATAACATGGCCTCACCGAGACCATATCTTCCATGAAGTAGTGATAATTTGTTCTCCCTGAGTGTCATTTAGATCTAATTAGAAAGGGGGTAAAGCAAAATGATCTAATCTCTAATGCAGCTAATTAGGTGACATTTTGCACAATTATGCCTCATTTTGCATCATGTGTCCTCATTTGTGAATCTGGATTTTCCTGATGGTGTCGTTTTGACACCTTGCATCAGTCGGAGGAGGGGCTCTATCGACAACCTGTCGGCCGGCGCAGCGCGTGCGGGTAGTTTGTGTCCCTCATCCGCGGTCGTGTCTCGCTTCTTCGCGAGAGTTACGTTGGTGGTTGTGCGAGATGGTCGGTGCTGTCAGTGTTGCCCTCTTGGGGGTTGGGAAGGTGTCGTTGTGAGTTTGTTAGTGCTTGCCTGGTTTCTGTTGGGTCGTGTTTGCACTTGCCAAAAGGGGGTGTGTTCTTGGTTTGGGTTACTATATCCGGCAGTGTTTCCATCTCCCTTACTATAACGAGGTATGTTGGTCGTTCCCGCAATCGGGATCTTCAGGTCGTCCCGTTGTTCTGGGTTGCGTCTAGCTTGGGCTCGGATCTTTCCCGTGTCGTGACGTCTCGTGTCCCGAGGAGTGGCGCTTGTTCTACCTTCGTCTGCGCGTCGTGCCTTTGTCCGCTGGTTGCTCTCTGCGGGATCCGACGCTTGGTTTTTCCTTTTTGGTTCGTGGTTCGTTGTTTGTGGTTTGTACCTCGCAGTTCGCAGTTCATACCGTATCTGGGTGTTATTCAGTTAGTGGGTTTGTGGTTGGGCCTCGGTCCGGCTCTTAGCCTTTCAATACACTGGATTCAGGCGGCGTCTCTAAACGTGATGTGCGTTACTGTGGCACTGTCCGTGTGGTCTGTCTACATGTCCGGTATGTCTCCAGTTATCTCTGTTCCCTCCTTCCCTTGTTTCCCCGACGGCGCGTTCCCGCTAGTAAGGTTTCTCCACCGTGCGCTTGTCGCCAGGCGCTTCTGGAGGTGTCGGCGATCGTACGCGTTGGAGGTGTACTCGTATGGGATGTTCTCGTTCGCGTCCGTGTGGTGGATTTGGTCTCGGAGGGATTGGTGCAGTGGTGGTTGGTCAGGTAGTGTGTCGTATAGTGTCACGTGTGCGTGTCGGTCTACTCGACTTAGGCGTATCCATGATATGGGTAAGCGGATTCGGGCTCGGATGATGCCTCCCGTAAGTTGCATCGTGACCCAGTGCTTCGTGATGTCTCGGATGACCGTGATCCTTCCAGATCCTATGGTCCTCGTCGTCGTGCGCATTGTGATCACGTGTCCTCTCGCTAGGGAGGTTTGGGGTTGTCTTGCTGCGACCCAGATGGTCTGCCTTTCTTCCTCGTCGCCGTTCCCCTCCTTTAACTCTGCCAGCTCAGGCTCGTCCTCCACCCACACCTCGTGTGTGTTGCTAGCTATCGTGGAGTGGTGTGGATAGGGTGATGGTCTGGACGGGGAGTGTCGGTGGCTATGTGTGTGTTCGTTAGGCTCTGTTCGTCCCCTGTCCTGTGGGTTGGGACGTTTGTCGCTCCTTTGTGATGAGAAGGTTAGGAACATTGTGGGTAGTCCTGTTGCGTGTCTTACCATCCTTTTGCGCCAGCTTTATCTGCGGGGATGCGCGTCTTTTGTGACGTTTGGGCGTGATCTGATGCGTAGGTTGATTTATTAGTGCTTCTTAACGTAAGCTTATTCGCTTTATAGCGGGCCAGGACTGTTGGTTTTGTCAGGGAGTGTGGGTGGTGTGCCTGTTGGTCGGCGTCGACATGGCTTGTGGACATGTTGCTGTCACTCCTGCCTCATTTGGTGTTTGTGTCAGCTGATCGATCGCTATTCCCCGGGTGGCGGTGTGAATCCTATCATTTCAACTAGTATCACGTGTAAATCTTATCGTGCTAGTTCGTTGAACTTTAATTTTGTGTGGATTTTGGGTGTTTGGGCGCCTGTTGGGCGTTAGTTGGGCGCCTCCGGCTGGTCTGCCTGGCGGGTCTCATATGGTTCTAGGGCGCCGCAGGGGCTTGCCAGCGTATAGGATGCTATTGTAGTAGCATTCGGTTGGTTTATCGGGTTCGTAGGCCCTTGTTGTGGGTGTGCTCCCGGTTCTGCTAACCCTTGTAAGGGTGGATTGTCGTGTCCGACAGCAGATGTGGGTCATGGTTGACTCCGGGACATCGAGTTCGTCTTCCTCGGTAGTCCTTATAGTGCATGTTGGTTTCACCTCGTAGAGGTTACTTATCCCCCGGACCACGAAAAGGTCTGCACAGGGCTCGTCTGGACGACGGAGCCCTCCCGGGGGGAGGTGGCTGCTTCCGACCGTCGCGGTCTGGCAACTCTGTCCAACTTCGTCAACTTGAAAGTTTAAACGTTTGGGTTCGCACCCACACTGCAAATGCTGCAATAGTCAGATATTGATGTTAAGATGCAGGGTTTCCCGTTCGTACGTACACGGCCTCCTTTCGCAGGCCCGAACTCGCACCTAATCTTCAAATCTCTTAGTGTTGGACGATGCTGTGCGCGCGGCAGCAGTGGCTGGCAGTGAAAGAAGAAGACCCCAGATTGGGTCGTGTACGACATCAATGGTGAACGATCAACTCTGACACGGGGCTCTCGCTCCGTAGGCCGGCTATGGTCAGCAGTACCGGTTACTGAGTAGACGTTCGGAGAGGCTGACGCGTTGGTGAGTTACCTCGATCTTGTTTGATGGTGTGAGGCAACTTATACCCGGTCTACCAGATGTCGCGACGTATGGGAGCAAATAACAGTCCCCCGGGACGAGGACGGTCGGAAAACGACATATGTGTGCGTAATAGGCTACCGATTGGGCTGACTGCACCGACAGGAATCCAAGAGTGATTGCGCTGTACAACCTCATCTATCTTCTTAACATGAAGTTAACATGGTACGCCGTAGTCACCTGCCTGCCCTTCGCGTAATATGAACCCCGCTGACAACCAATGTCTCCGAGACCCCCAGATCTCGTACATACACAGGGCCAAAGAGCATATTTTGCGAAGGGATTGCCCTCGCTTACCTTTGAATGACTGCTCTTATGCCCGAGGCACTGTGAAAATGCGAGCTTCTCCACCAGACACTCCTCTTTTTCGTCGCTCCGACCATAAGAGCTCTTCCGGTTCGTCACGCTGTGTTCTCAACTCTGAAACCTTAGCCTTCAATCCTATCATCCTGGGTACGCACACCGGTTCCATTTTCAACAACTCGAGCCCATTGCCTTTGGACTCTCCGATGCAACGCAGCCTTGAAGACACGGCGCGGTCGCATCCGTTCAGCACGTTCAACGGGATATGACCACGTGACCGTGACCATCCAGCAGCTTCTTGCCTCCTTCATTCCCTCATACGATGAGTTGAATCAGGCTAGCCAAGTTACTTGACAAGTGGGCACTACGATGCTCTTTCACAAGTGAGTGAGTATTGCTGTTCAAGTGAAAGTCACATTGACTGTTCATGCAAAGCGAGTGTCACATTCACGTGGTTACGACGGTTACGCGTGATCTTCGATACGCGTTGTGTCCACGTTGTGTGTGGCCATGAACTTCCTAGGAAGTGAGCTTCCTCGCGACTCTCACGATCCTTTATCTCACACTGTTCAGCTCAGGCGAACAGAGGCCACCTTTACAAAATACAACACGCAACAAGCCCTTATACCGCGTAGTCTCGCCGTACTTGCGATCGCAGTTACTACCTACGCCTACGATCGCAGTACTTCCATATGCGACTTGGCGTACAATTGGCGTATCTACCAGGTAAGAACACTTCGGATCTGATTTTCATGCAAATTATGTGCACAACCTCACCTCTGAAAAAACTCAGGACGTTGACAAACTCAAGGCGTCATGCTGCTTACTATATATCTGCATTACAAGGGCGAGAAGACACAACGAATAAGAGAATATCGGGATCACGCGACGCCGAGTTTGGACGAGTTTGTGAACGGTGATCTCACGTTTCTCGGGCTACCTTTGCCTCAAGAGTCTGCGTGCACCTGGCAATCTGGGATAATCAAATGTAGCTGGACACTCGATGAAGGCAGCGTGTGTTCCGTCGTGATTATCAGTCGCTGCGAAAATGTGCTAATCACGTATTCCGTGCCTTTCAGTACTTGCAGAAGTATTTATCTGCTGCCTTTGGAGCGATCGATAGGCAAGGCCTGCTCGCCCGTTCCATGTAAGTGGACTCGATTATTCATGAGACAAGAATCGAATGTTGACGCCCTTCGCAGATCCATGGTAGGATTGTCGATGGAGTAAGCTCAGCATTGTTCCATTGCAATAGTAAACCTCATCGTCATCTTGTTTCAGCGGCAACACTAGTACAGCTTCGTGGGTAACTGCGCCAGGCGTGAAACACCCGACAGGATACATTCCTCGACCAGGGCCATCACGTAGTCATTCCACGCATCTGTACGCATTTGGAAAAGTGCCAAGCGCTCCGAAGTCGATAACTCTGGCGAGAATGGGTGCTTCGCCGATGGCCCGTCCCTGCGGCGCGATCTCTTCACGATCGGGTGAGTAGCTCACAGTATCATGCCTCGCAGCGCCGAAAGCAGTTATTGACGTTGTTGCACACACTTTTAGAATACCCAAAAGTTGAGAGACCACTACTGAGAAAGCCGAGGGACCCAGAGGCGAACCCAGAAAAGGCCTTCAGCTCGCCAAACACGATTTCTGATGGGACACGCTCGATGAAGCAGGAAGAGAGGCAACCCACCGCTACCTCAGATGCTTCGAAGGCCTCGGTGGCACAACCGCATCGGCACACGCCTCCGTGCAATACCGGTACCCCGCAGTCTCACTCAGGGAGCGCATACAGTCATGCAGCGCCGGACGTGAGAGTCAAAGTAGAAGAGACGAATATCTCTCTTGGCCAACCCCACTCACCTCTCACCAAAAGTATCGCTCGTGAAACCGGTGCGTCCACATCCGTTCCGTCCAGCCTCACGACGCCGAGTGCTACGACGAGTGCACCACCAACAAAATCCGATGGCAGCGTGAGCAGCCTGACACGGGAGGTGTGGGACGTTCGGCGAGAGATCGCCGCCCTATCCGCCCGGGAAATCGCGCTGCAAACGCAGCTCAAGCGATTAGGAGCGCGCCCCGCGCCAGAGCCTCCAGTGCCGCCCTTCGTGGAAGACGAAATCACGAGTAAGCAACGTTCCTTCGTACAGGCCTTGGCTTGTTTCTCCTGCTCACAGCCGCTCTACAGAGCTCCGCGCCCAGCTAAGATCAGAGTACGCAGCCCGCAAGACGGCGGAGTCCTCGCTCCGGGAGGAGCAGCGGCGGCGCGAGCTAGCAGAAGCAGTAGTGGCAGACGTACGCCGGGATTGTAAGACGCCATTCGTCGTACCCGCGCTCGTGGACGCGTTCTTGCAAATGTCGCGCATCACCGAGGAGGTGATTGGTGTCGGGAGCAGAAGGAACACACAATGCTCGGGTGTGTAGGTAGGCACGGGCGGTGCGGCCAATCGCGTATGAGTCCCATTTATCTGTATGTATACCTATGTGTCTGACTCCTCTGGGATAAACCATGTTCATGCACACACGATTTCCTGTAGGCAATATCATTTCCTGCGCACAGCGCGAATAAGGATGAACCGCGTTCGATTCCAGCGTTCCAGAGCCTGCAGAGTCGGTCTGCTCACTGAAGTTGTGCTGTATTAATAGAAGGTGCAAAAGTGGGCATGTCAGAGATGGCTGGAATGGTGCAGGAACTTCAAGTTGTCTCCCGTAGTTCATGTTGGCTTGTCGTTGGATCCAGTAATATTGTCACTTCCAGCCGAGTCCCGCCAGCAGCGAGGAGGAGATTCAGAACGCAGACCGCGTCATGGTCACGTGACCCGGCGGCGAGGTGACGCGGGTTGGTGCGCGACTGCTCTGGAATCCGAACCACAACCATCGCACCGCACACAAGTACCTTGTTCACCATCCACGACTTCAGACTACCGCACTCGCTTTTATCCTTGTTTCAACCATGGCTGATACCGTGGGCCCTCAGCCTTCCGAAGCGACAGAGTACAGGCTGGCGTGTAGGATTCTGTTCCATGCCTACCTATACAACACTCCGAGCTACGACGCAACGTCGAATTCCGTGCGAAGTGTCTGGAGGGGGTATGCAAATACCTTTCTCACGGCGTGCAGGATGCCTAATCCCCGGATTATCACGCTCAAGACGCTCAACCGGACTGTAGCAGAGCTCCGCTGTGAGTGGAAAGGGCCGGAGAGCCATGCCGAAGTGAGTGGTACGACTTGCAGTGGGGCTTAACACTCATTACGCGGTAAGGCTCTTCAAAGAAGTGTAGACATCTTTGAGTCTTCTTCGTGGGTGTCGGGCATCCGTACAGCCTACCATGTGTATGTGCACACTTCCCTCCGCCTAGGGTTCCTCACTGAAGCGACCTGGCTCAGACCATTCGTCCAGTTCGAACCTATGCAGCTCGCTCCAGTAGTGTGAGTGACGGTCTGGGCTCCCCGATCATTGGGCGCTCACGATCATTTTGGCAGTGTCCCTCCCTTGCCTCCTACAGAATCGGCGGTCACCCTCAAGCCGTCGTCTCGGCTGGTGCTCGACGAGCAGGTTCAACTCGAGCGCCGTCACAGCGGTTCACCCACAGCGAAGAGGGAGCCCGCAGTTCAGGAGGCTTCAGTCGTCCTGGCCGCCCGAAAACTTCACGCGTCCTCCGAACATTCTGATGATGAAGATACAAAACCTCTCTTTGGCTCGTCTGCTGTGTGCGATCCTAAGGCCACTGACTTGGATCCGGATTCTCGGTCGGCGGCGGCATTAGCCCCCAAGCGGTCGTGTTCATCAGCGCTCAGAGGGTCTCCGCCGAAACGTCGTCGCAGTAATACGTTCTGTGGTTCTCCGATTCGGCACAAGGAAGAAGTCAGATACATCGATTTCCGTAAGGAAGATCTCTGCCGAATCAAGCAACAGCGCAAGGGGAAAGAGAACCGATTCCCAGACGGACATTCTCGTCAACGGGCTTCGACCAGCACCGGCGCATGTCGTGCGACCCGCAGTGTCAAATTCGCTGGAGTGCCACAGGAAGGGCCGCTAGTCAATGCTGGTATTTCTGTATGGCCTACGCTTGCCGCTGTCCGTCAAACTACGACCGAGCCTGTGGAAGACACTGATGCTCTGCTGGGGAACCTCTGTGGGTCTACGCTATACGATGAAAGTGCAGCCCTACTTCTGGAAGCTCAAGAGTCTCTCGCTGGCACCGTACCGGCCCGTTCAGGCAACGTCGAGGTCTGTAGCTCCGTAACATCTGATGCTGGTCCCTCCCGCACTGGCATGCAGGCAGGTTTGGATCCCACTGGGCGACCCGCGAATGAACGCGGCACCCGACACGTGAGCTTCTGCGCAACAGGACGCATGCTCGTTCTCTCCAGGCATGTGGTCGAGCTCGTACAAGCCGAAGCGACGATCCGACATATGGAGGAGGCTCGCAAGCAGCAGGAGGCAGCCGACCTGGCACAGCGTGTGCGACACCTCAGTAAGTCTGCCTAGCATTCCTCAAATGATTTACTCCGACGTTGAGCAGAGCTTGCCAAGGAGATTGACTCGCTCCACGCCGAGGAGAAATGTGAGTACCCGCTTGTCGTGCCGTGATCTTGTGGTGCTTGTCAGCGTGTTGACTCCCGTCGTGTCAAGTCTACATTGACCGTGAGGCCGCGCTCGAGAAGGAGTTGGCGGAGTTGGTTCCTAAGGGATACGGTCAGTGTGATTGTTGTGTCCCCGAGCGAATGTGATGCTGAATTGTTGTTCGATCTGAATCGTCTCGATCTAGTCCGCAGAGCCTTGTGAAGAAATGACGACCTGCCCATGGCAGGGAGAAGCAACCCATTCTATTCCTTCTGTCATTTCCCGGACGACGCGTCTGGCGTCATGTATTTGTCAGTGCGCGTAATTGCCAGTGGGTATTAGCGGTTGCGCAGCTGGATCTGCGACTCCCACGATGTATCTTCTCGTCAATGTAGTTTCGTCAATGTGTAGATGTGTCCTTGAGGTCCTCGGATTGACTACAGTTACACGCGTGACGTTACTTCCAGTGTCTGCCCCCGGGCCAGCAACCTATGATGGATTTGGACAGTCTGACTACCGTTCCTCACACTTTATACTCGTCCAGTCCCCGGACAACATCAACGTCTTCTAAAGGAGCAAAAACTGGACCCTGCCGGGATCCTTTCGGGGTGCTCGGGGCGCCGTTCGCCTGGTTGCCAACCAAGCATAGAGAATAAATGGTGCGAAAGGAAGTGGTCAAAGGAGCTACACTACTAAAGTTCTCGGTGCTACCCGATCCGGCGATCGGACACTGTGTGTGAACAGAGAACAAGAACGGTGCAAGACCCGAATTGTCGATACTAGCCTCACGCGCGGCTCATCCCATTCACTATTGATTTCAGGGTATCCCGCACGGGGTCACGTGTGCCTGGCGCGATCACCGTAACTTAGTCGTATCTGAAGGTCGTACACTCAGACTCAGAGCCGAACCCGGCAATGTGCGATGCAACTTCATGCAAGGCTGAACGTTGCTCACTGAAACGTACAGGTTTTGCTGTCAGTGGCGCGGATAGGAGGTTGGTAAAGATGCGATCTTGATGTAGATCCGAGCGCGATTTCTCATCTGGCTCCGGGAATTTCTCATGCGCCAACTTGTCAACAACTCGCATCAACAATCTACTTCCGAAAGACTTGTGGCAGACAATCGCCGTTCTTGAATACTTTCGGGACCGGTGCACGGTCCCCTGGGATGAGAAGGGGCAGGCCTTGAACGGTCACTGTTATGGTAAGGAAATGAAGGCTGCGTTGTCTAGGCTTATAGCGGACGGGGGCTTGTTCTCCAAAAAACGCATCACATGTACATGCTCATACGCGCAAATACCAATGTCTAACGGACATGACGACGCACAGGAGCGCTGGTACTTTGCATCGCTGATTCTTCCCCGTAAGTGATTCCCGTCCTCGTCCAGTGTTGCGGCATGCTCATGGCCGTTCAGCGGTATCCAGAGCTAGTGGATGCAAAGCGAGCTGCCTCACCTACAGTCGATGGACATCCGATGAGGAAACGTGCTCGGAATTTAATACCCACGACAGCGAGAAGGAACCTACAGCCGCCAAAGAAGAACCACTGGCGCCCCTCTTCCCGAGGATCTTCTTCCGTGTCCACAGCCGATGCTCTGGTTCGAGATGATCTTGGTTCTCGGACTACGGATGGTGGTGCTCCTAGTCGGATTCTCGTGAAAACGAACACGCAAGTTTCGCCTGCAGGACATCAGATCGCCCGGCAGGGCGCAGTCGAAAGGGAATGGCACCAAGGGCTGGAGGGCGGTCTGACCGCGTGCGAGGCCATCATCAGAGTTCTGGAGTAGGAGGGCGAACAACCGCACGCTGCGTATGCGGCTGATCGGTGCGTCCGTATTCTCTTCTTCGCGAAATCTAGGGGCGGGACCTCAGAGGTGGATGGGCAGAGTATGATTGGGAGACCGACGTGTTGGGTGCTGAGGAGGAATATGAGCGTATATTATGAACTTTCGTCGTGACGCTGACTCTGGCCCGCGTCGTCATCGCGGATCGGTGCTTCTGTATGCTGGCCGACGAGTTTAGGAAGGTCGATTCTAAACGTCATGGTGAGTCCGAGTCGCTAGCTCTGCCGTCTCCCGTCGAAGGGAAGTGGCAGTGGTACTGACCTAAAACCTATCTGCAGCGCTGAACATGCCCCTAATGTTCCTGATATTCCCGCGAACTAATCTTGTCTGTGACAGACGTCGTGGACCCGCCGGAGAAGCAACATCGTACAGGCTGGCTGGGGACGTCCGGTGTGTTAGGATGCACATACCATACTTTCGCTCGTTATCTTGGACAATATTTGTGACTTTATCCCGTGGATCTGTACTCGGTGTGTCTTCGGCCCTTGGTGATTGGCGTAGAGCTGAATGGAACCCAAATTGATTTGGGAACGGCGATAATTGACCACACTGGCGAGACTCGTCGTCGATGACGGCCCATTGGTAGAGTGTTCCCTTGTTTCGATGCCGCGTGACGTGTGCAGACGCGATGCTAACATGGTCTCCAGAATACGCGAATGTATGTGTAGCGCGTAGGGCACCGCTGTCAGAGGTTCAGTAATGCCCTGAGTTGTGCTCCGTCGCGCTGATCCAGCGTTTCACCAAGCCGCTGGAGGAAAGGCCGTAACGAATAATGGCGACGTAACGTAAAGGGGTGCTTGTAGAGGATAGCGGGGTTCTACTGGGTGTACGTACGTCGTTGCTTGCGCCGTGTGCCAAGCAGCGATCGTGCATGTTCACGTGACTTGTGGCGGGGTTGTTCAACCATTCGAGGGACTGTGACAGCGCTCTCCGCTTCGAACCACCATCTCTCTGCGTCCTGGCACGCTGTTCCTCTCTACCTTCTCGCCATGCCTTTCACTTTTCCATCAGCACATCCTCAGCCACATCTGAGGATAGTCGCTACGTTGTACTACGACCCCATCCCCGAAGCAGATCGCATTTACGAACAGGAGACTCGTGACTTACTTAAAGCTCAGGGCATACCAAAGCCAAATACCGTGGACGTCCGCTATCCCAATCCAGACGTAACGGAGGTGGCATGTGTGTGGGACGGGAAGTCACAGAATGAGCAGGTAAGTTCAGTGCACTCCGAGCAAAATACATAATGTGCTCAATGGAGTCGAATATCAAGGAAGCGAAGGCTGCGTGGGCCAGGTTCACAGCGCACGGAAGCTGGAATCTCTACGAAAAGCATGATATGTACGTATCTTCAAGCGTCAACCACCGTCTATCTGACATAACGACTGACATAACGACGTCCAGACGCACCGTTGTGTTGTCCATCACGGAAATCTCATCGTAAGTCCCTCGCAAACTCCTCTGGCCCCGCGTCACGCTCATGGCCGTGCAGCGTGTCACCGGAACTTGGACTTGCGCGGGAAGTGAATGCTCTATTCTCTCAGCAACCCGCCTCACCTATGATTGACGGACGGTCGCGGTCGCAACACGCATTGACTATTGCCCTCGCTGGTGACGAAGAACCTGCGGCAGCCGAAGAACCTGCGGCAGCCGAAGAACCTGCGGCAGCCGAAGAAACAGCACCTATTAATCTAGTCAACTCGCCCAACATGCCACTTTTCGACCCAAACTCTGAGAGCAACTTTTCCCCTGTGCTCGGGCTTGACGCGACAATCCGTGACGATCTTGGTCCTCAGGCTATGGCTGGTGATACTCCCGTCCGATTCCAGCTCAACCACAATGCTCAGCTGCGTCATCCTGTCGAACATCAACTTCTTGCCTCGCCCAACGTAGCCGAGAAGGAAACGCAATCTTACTCTGCCGGGAATCAAGGTCTCGCCTCCTTGGGAATCAATGATGCTATCTCTGGTTCTGTGTCCTCGGCGACTGCTACCTCTCATGATCTGGCCTCCGTTCGTTCATACGCCCACCTTGAGATTGAAGATCTCCGACTGAAACTCGCGGAATCGGAAATCGAGAACAAGAAGATCAATGATATGCTGGCAGCGCGTGAGGCCGTCATCAAAGATCTCGAGGAAGAGGGAGCGCAGCGCAGGAGCGACAGTCGAACGCTGACCATGCGGTTGATCGGTGCGTCCCCGTTTAATTTTTCAGTGGCAGAGTCTTAGAGCTGGGCGGGTAGAGGCTGAGTGGCAGATCGATATATTGCGCGCTGAGGAGGAATGTGAGTACAGTATGCCACAACATTCGTCGTGACGCTGACTCTGGTGTGCGTCGCGGTCGCTAGACAGCGCCCGTTGCTTCGGCTACCTTGCGGGCGAGTTCAAGAAGGTTGCCCCGGAGAGGCACGGTACGTCGAGTCTCACTGTCGCTGGCTTAGTCTTTCGTTGAACGAAAGACTGATTGGACATGGATGGTACTAACTTGGGACCTGTTCGTAGCTCTGATAATTCCCATTCTGATCGACAGCTCTCTGGACGACTAACAGTCTCGGTGAACTGGGAAGGCATGCCAGTGGTGTATCGAAGATCACATACTATCCTTCATTCCCTTGGACAATGTTGTTGTGTCTCTTTCAAGTGTTTCTGTCTTGTATATTGTTGGCGATTGTAGCCCAGAGCGGAGCATCTAGCTAGATCTGCACTGGCGATGAATTGAACTGGCCAAAACGCGTCATCGATGTTAGCTCAGGTACCTCCTCGCCATCATGGAGACGCTGCAATCATCTCTTGCAACGCGCTACTTCAAGCCTTCGGCGCAGAGTCTGGTTTGAACCGCTCAACTGGTTTGACTAGTATCGAGTGAGTTGCGCGACTTCAGTCAATTGCTCTCCGTGACGATGAACGCAACTGATCCCAAAATACGCAGATACGTACATATACATACAGATGAATAGGACGCTGGGAGCCTCCCGATTCTGACTCTTTACTCCCGGGAGCCACGTCTCCCACTGCTCCTGGTACCAACAATCACCTCTCCAGTTAGGCGCGACATCTGCAAAAACGCTCCCACGAGCGCGGGTACGACAAATGGCGCTTTTCATTCTCGACGCACGTCCGCCACGTCCGCCGCCGCCCGTCCCGGAGCGCGCACTCTGCGGCCTGCCGCCTTGCACGCCTCGTACTCTGCTCTCAGCTGCACGCGGAGCTCTGTGAAGCCCAGGTGAGCGAAATGACAGGATTACACCGAGACGGAGAAACCCGCTCACTGGAGAACTCGTCTTCCACAACTGGTTTTGCAGGGAGTTTCCCAGGCGCGGGACGCGCTCCTAGTTGCTTGAGCTGCGTCTGTAGAGCGATCTCCTGTGCGATATGTCGCCTGACGTCCCACATCTCGCGCATTAGACTGCGAGTCTGCGACGGGTGTCGCACTCGTCGCAAGGCTCCGCTCTGAGGGGATGGGCGGAACAGACGAGGACGCGTCGGGCAAGGAGAGGTGTTGAAGCGGTTAATGAGCGACATGTCTGGAGAGGAGTTCTTGGCCGAGAGCGACGTTCGTCTCTTCTACTTTGACTTGTTGTTGGATTCAGTATTGTCACTTTCGGCCGAGCCCCGTCAGCAGCGAAGACTCGGATGGAGAACGCATACCGCGTCATGGTCAGGTGACCCGGCGGGTTGGCAATCGTGCGCGACTGCTCTTCAATCCGAACCACAACCATCGCACCGCACACCAGTACCTTGGTCACCTACATCCTCGATTTTACGCTACCGCACTCGCTAAAATCTTTTTCTCAACTATGGCTGATACCGTGGACACTCAACCTTCCGAAGCTACAGCTGAGTACAGGCTGGCGTGTACGGTCTTTGTAGCTTTGTAAAAGTATGACTCAAACAGCCTGTTCGATTCCTACTTCTACAAAGCTCCGAGCTACAACACGATGTCGAGTTCCGTGCAAAATGTCTGGAGGGGGTATACGAAGCTGTCTTGTAGCTCAGAGTCAGGAGGCTTCCGTCGTCCTGGCCGCCCAAGAACTTCACGCGTCCTCCGGATCGATACAAAACCTCTCTTCGGCTCGTCTGCTCGTGTGATTCTAAGGCCACTGACGTGGATCCCGGTTCTGGGTCGGCGACGGCGTCAGCCCTCAAGCGGTCGTGCTCACCAACGCCTAGGGAGGACACTCCGCCGAAGCGCCGTCACAACAGTACGTTCTCTGGTACTTCAATTCGACCCAAGGAAGAAATCAGACAAATTGATTTCCGTAAGGAAGCCTCCCTACGAATGGAATCCCAGCGCAGGGGGAAGGAGAACCAGTGTTCAGCCGGACGTTCTCGTCAACCGTCCTCGACCACAACTGATTTCGAGATACGCAAATACGCGACGCTGTCGTCTGACGCCGCGGCACGTGCAATGGATGGCGAGCTCATCTGTTCGTCTCTGCGATGCCGCACGCCCTCCATTTCCCTGTGGTACGCTACGCTATGACGCGAGGCTGACGTCGAGCCCTAGCAGTTCAATCAGTACGGACGTTACTGACAGGGGATTGCACAGTGTGTCGCGCTTCGGAGTTTCGAGCGCCACTGAGGCATCAAGCTCAAGGCCGTAAGCGCTTCAAACTGTACTTTTTGAAATCGCCACTTACGGTTCGTTGCCTCGTGAGTGTCATCATGACCCTCGACGGAGATCGTAGCACTGATGACGGCAGAGCACGGGGCCTGGGTCTGGCGGTTCCGTCGGTGCTGCGCTTGTGGCGACAAAGGCTCGTTGTTAGTACGCTGGACGTTTGAACGTGGACATGCTATCAAGGTTAAACAAAGGCGCGTATGTAGATTCCAGGAGTTCAGATCATGACGGCTAATCCCAGACTACTACCTACCACATAGCGGAGGCACGTCCAACTCCGAGTCGGTCTTGGTGTTCCTCGGATGGTCCTCGTACGAAGAGTGGCGTCGAGGACGGGCCAGATCCAGGCCAAGCCTCTAGACTTACGGGAACCAACTCCGATAAGGCGCGAGTACTGTGCTTGCGTCTGGCAGGTCTTCCCGGGTTTCCATTGGAGCGCAGATAGAGAGACTCTCGCTGATGGAAATACATGGTCCCCAGGTATGGCATGATGCAGCACGGCCTGGCACGGTTGAGTCCGTGCTGGTAGACGCCTGTTTGTATGTAAGGTGCTCTGCCATGATACTTGTCATTGCCAATGAAGCTCACTGTCGCTTGACAGTTGAACCTAGTCGGGACCCGGCGATCAAGCATCATGGCCCAGTAGCAGCAGCTTGAAGACGGCTTGCCAATTGCGCATGACCTACCTCCGCGTGTGAGCGCAATCAATATGCCGGTATATCATGGGCTCATTGTGGATTTAAGCCTGAGGACGCACCCTATGAACGGACGCCAGGGCGGTATTCCTCGCTCATCCGCCCATCTTGAATCAGATCGACGACGACACCACCATGTATGCACAAGAGATCGTCTGCGCGTTGATTCTCGCCGCTCTGCTACTCCTTCTTGCGCGGAGGAGAATAGATCCGGTTGGTCTCAGTATGTCATCCGCTGCTACTTCACTCACCTGGTTCATAGCTCCGCCGCATACCAGCTGTGGGGCTTTCCGCACCCATCCTATCCTATTGGGACGCGTTGAAGTTCTCCGTTCATGCGCGTGAGATGCTGCAGGAAGGCTACACCAAGGTAAGCCAAACGCTGCTTCGAATGTGTTGTTCGCTTCGATCTGAGGCCTTTCGTGATGTAGTACAGAGGCTCTGTGTTCAGAGTGCCGCTAATGGATCGCTGGCTTGTAGTGGTCAGCGGTGCCGCCATGAACGAAGAACTCCGGAAATTGCCTGATGACCAGATGTCTTTTCTGGATGCTGCCGAGGATGTAGGCCTTCCAATCGTCCACTCCGTCATGCGTATATGTATGCTGAAAATGTGTCGTGTATAGCTCTTACAGGCGAAGTACACGATCGCAATGGACATCCTTAGAAATCCGATACACATCCCGGTCATCCGCGGACCTTTCACCCGCAACTTGGCTGCCTTCCTGCCAGATGTCGCAGATGAGATCGCGTCCGCAGTCCAAGAGGCAGTTCCTGACGCAGGAGATGGTGCGTTTCTTCGGTCCCGATTTGTGAAGTCTATGCTCAGCAATCGGTGCAGATTGGGTTGGCGTCGTCGCATCCCCTGCCATGGCGCGTGTCGTCTGTCGGGCGAGCAACCGGGTCTTCGTTGGTCTTCCTATGTGTGAGTATAACACGGCACGATAACCCTCATGTCTCGATACTTATACTGCCCCAGGCCGGAACCCAGAATTCCTAGAGATTGTCTTGAACTACACCAAAGATGTCGGCAAAAGTCGGTTCATCATGGCCCTCACGCCGATCCTATTCAAGCCGTAGGTCGTACTCTACACAACACAGCACCAATGTTTAGACTAACTGTTTGGACAGCATCGTGGGCAGTTTACTGCCTTGGTCTAAGAATACTCTCAAGAAGATCGCCGTGCTAGTGGGACCTCTAGTCGACGAAACGTTCCGGCAATTCGAGGATCACGGAAAGAAATGGGAAGACAGACCTGTAAGTGCGTTGCGCAGGGGGGTCGTATCCTTGACTGAGTGATCTGTCAACGCCGACCAAAGAAAAACCTGCTGACCTGGTTAACGGAAGAAGCCAAAGCTGCCGGCCACGGGCCCGAAACCGTCATCTCCGCGCTGCTGTCGAGCAACTTCACCGCCATACACACATCGGCTATCGTGCGTATGCCTCTGGCACCTCCGCAGGACACCTGCTCATGTTCAAGTTTCTGACAGAGCGTGACGCATGCCCTGTATCACATTGCTGCCTGTCCCGAGTTCATCCCGCCGCTCCGCAAAGAGATCGAGGTGGCCGTCAACAAGCATGGCTGGGGTAAACAAGCCATCGGTGAAATGTGGAAACTAGACAGCTTCATGCGGGAGTCCCAGCGCGTCAACGGCACGAGCGGCGGTACGCTTCAATTAGCAGTCCCACATCCGAATCGACGACTGTCGCTGACTCGGATGGGTGTCTCACAGTGTCTGTCATGCGCAAGGCCCTCGTAGACCTCAGGCTGGCCGACGGGACCGTGATACCTGCGGGCACACTGCTTTGTGCAGCCGCGGACGCGACGCACTGCGACGACGAGAACTACGAGGACGCTGGCGTGTTCAGACCGTTCCGCTTCTCCGACATGAGCGCGTCGGAGGAGAGCGAGCGCATCAAGCACCAATTCGTCAGCACGTCGCCGGAGTACGTGCCCTTCGGGCATGGCAAGCATGCCTGGTACGTCGTCCATGCTTCTCAGGAATTCTCGCTCAATATGAAGCACAGCCCTGGTCGCTTCTTCGTGGGTAATGAACTGAAGATGATCATCGCATATCTTGTCCTCAACTACGACATGAAGTTTGAGGACGACGGGCCCCGCCCGCCGAACAAGTGGTTATCGGTCACCGTTATCCCTGATCCGAATGCTAAGGTTTACTTCCGCAAGAGACAAACGGGCAGCGTATAGAGCGCGTGGCCTCTCGCTCTCCGTTATATCAGCTAGCATGTCTCCTGTCGTGGCTATCCATGGTAGTAGTGATGTAGTACAGCATAACGGACAAGATACAAAACGAATGACACAGTACACGAAACGAACGACGTGAAACATGAGGTTCATAGATGTCCTAGCACAAGATCGCCAAGCCACGTAGAGCCTTCATGAGAAAAGGGCTCCGTCTTGTCACAGAGAGGAACACCGACTAAGCCTGCCGACCGGGTGAAACTGCACCAGCGGGAGTAGGCACAAGTTCTCCGACTTGGTCGCATCGCGTCCTTGACGGATCTGCTCGACGTCAGACCGGGCTTTCGAGCGTGTTCATGACTTACCCATGTACACCGCGCTGGTCCTCATAACCACTCGAGGCGGCCGATCGTCTCGTTTCGCACTGCGCGCACCGGAATCAGTATGAACTTGGATGCGCGCCAGAAACTGATGACGTACGCAAGATAGCCTGCTTCATGCGCGCTACCTCCTGCTCGCGGAACTTGAGCTGCACTGCCAAACCTTCGATCACACCCACCCCACGAGTTAGCTCGGCCCCGGCGTGGAAGTGAGTGTCGACGACTGCTCACTGGCGACCTTGCTCGCGCTGAGCTCCAGGTAGGAGCGACTTGACCTGAGCGTCAGTGTCGGTGACACGCCATATCAGCTCCGCGTTGAGGGCCTGCGATCGTCAGAGGGCCTCGGTTCTTGCCATGTCACTGCTATGAGCTGCAGCCGGAACCTTGAACGCGGGTACGGCGGGGAAATCCACGGTCCTCGAGCCGCCAGGTACAGGAAGAACCAGAGAATCGGACGCATCAGTCGGTTCGGGGGCCGCGGAGGTGACACTAGGAGCAGCGAGAACTTGCGGGATGAACGGGTTGAGTCGAGACCCTAGCATCAGCGGAGACAACAGCCTGAGAGTCGCCAATGAGGTCCTGTATTTCCGAGCCTGCCACGGTATCGACATTATGACGATCACGTAGAACAGAGTGGGTGGCAGAACTAGAGCCACCGAGAGACTGAGCCTGCTTGCTTAACGAAGAGGCCTGTCGACTGTAATGAAGTTGCGGGAGAGAACAGCGGCGAGTAGCGTTGGTATGGGTGACAGTCGACGTGCTTGCCGGCGACTCTGTGTTGCGTTGTCGCTTCCGTCCGCGATGCGCAGTGCGATCTGCCATAGAATGCTGCCTCTTGCGCGATCTGGTCCGTGGGTCAGCGGTCTTGTGTGACGGGTCGTTCCGTGGTGCGTCCATGGGCTTGTTACTGAGTGGGGAGGCGGTGCGTCAATCACGCTTGTATCAAGAGGTCGAGGGAGACTTACGGGGTGCAGACAATTATCGCCTCGCTGAGTCACGACGGTACACGCTAGTCAGTGACCCGTCGACACGTAGGGATCGCACTCACACTTGGCACTCAATGTAGCGGCGCGAAGAGACGGCCCTCTCCAAGTCCTCCCGCGCCTTGTCGACAGTATCTTTCTGCGACCGACACAGTGAGCATTCGCAATCGAGCAACGTTCCAGTGCGAGGGATGGAATGCTCACCCCCAATTGGACATCCCAGCAACACATGATGTCTCCTGTTCGCCAGTCCAAAAGTACCGTATATGCGGGAGGAGAGACACCCAGTCTGTCGAAGTCGGGCCGCATGTAGGACGAGTACATGCCCCACGACTTGTGCTTCGTCGCGTCAATCCAGCGCTTCACCACACTGTTGGAGTGACCGCCACAACGGATAATGGCGATGTCAGGCAGGGCGATGCTTGCAGATGACATCGTGTAGAGGTATCGCGAGAGGTCGTAAAGAGCGGAAGAGAGGTCGGAGCTGCATGCGCCGCGATGGGGATGAGGAGGAGATGAGGGGAAAATCCGAGTCTACGACGAACCACGCACGGTCGCCGTCACGCGCGATCATGTGATCGTGACTGGAGCTCGTTCCTCGTTCCCCAACTCGGACATCATCTAGATCCCTGCTGACGGAACCGTTAGTATGTACTAAGATGAGAATTGACCTGCGCACCCGCTTGTTGAACAATGCCTCGAGACAGATCGAGACAGTCGAAGGCTCGCTCATAATCGCATGTCTATCCAACCACTGTCTAGACTCTAGTGAAATGTGTCGGAATGTTAGATCCGTGTAGATAGAATTGTACTAACAGAACTCACCTTAGACTCGAGGCCGATATGCAGTCCTCGTCGTATGCTCGCGCCGGCGCTTATCGCTGGCTGTACATCGCCCGCCTTAGACGGTAGCCTCGAGGCTACCGTGTGCGACGTGCGCCGTCCGACGCCGTCGTATCAGATCAGTACCTGTACGTGTATAAGTAGATAGACAAAGCCAATGCTTACCTCAGAGTTTTCCTCCCGAGCTCTCCGGTCTGCACCCCGACCCTCAAGCACCTGCGTCGCGCCGAGTCGATACTCGCCGCCGTTCCATCGCGTCGTATACGCGATAAAATGCATGCATCCGACGTTTCGGATAACGCGTTCACATACATTCAAGTTCTCCCCAATTCAAAAGAAAGAAACCATGGCAAAAACGAACCGCGTCACCGCGTAGCAAGTAATCCGATGCTTGCCTGCCCCCTAACAGCTGTACATGTCTGGAAGAGCGCAATCAAGGCCGGGCTCGGGTCGGGACTGGGTACTCCACTTCCACACACTGAGACTGAATGCACTCAACGTAGGGGAGGCCGGTCGACACCACGCGCGTTGCTGTGTTCTGCACAGCCGGCGCTTCGTCACGTGTGGGCAACTGCGCGCCGCACGCAGCAGGGCGGAGAGACCATGTAGGTCCAGGATACGTCCTATGTTGGACAAGGTAACGGGGAGAGGAGTAGGGTGAGCTGTGATACAGCTGCAAAGCCAGGGTGTGCAGGAGGATCGTAATCTATGACTGTGCCGTGATTCGGCGGCCGGGTATCCTGTTTATGCGCCCGCATCGATCTTGTTTCCCACCGCCATCCACACACACCCACAACACTCGCGACTCAGTGCGCAGCACCTCACGCAGGCCGCAGGAGTGTCTCACAGGCCTTACAGGGCTAGCAGTCCTCCCATCATCGACATGGCAATCGTCGCCCATCCGTTCAAGCGCGACCCTCCACCAGTGCACACCATCGACCGTCCCTCCTGAACCTGAGGACGACTTTCCCTACTCATATGTCCTTCCTATTTCTTCTGTTACTGCGCCGCGTCTTCCGTACGAAGGACTGTCAGCTTGATGATGTGACCGCCGTGTCGCGCTCTCGTCGACAGCAACGGCCAGGAGGCTCGTTGTGAACGTTGCAGGGCTGGCGAGGAAGCGTTAGTGTGCAGGGTGGTATAGCAGCAGTGTTGACAGTAAGTGAGTCGAGACCATTAATACAGCCAACTCACAGCTGGGAGGCTGACCGTATCATCATTGACGGCCGGGTTGAGTCGCAATCGCAGGCGAGGGCGTGAGGGCGGCTGACACTGACAGCCCCGGGCCCCCAATACTAAGATGCCTGACCGGTGCTGTCTCTCTTTGTCCCTCGCTCTCATTCTCGCTTTCGATTGGCTCGCTTTGCTTAGGTTCGTTTACACGTATCCCTTGCTTTTCCTTGCTCTGCTCTACCGCTGCGCCGCGATGTCCGCTTTCGCCATCACCCTCGACTACGTCGGTCTGAACGCCGCGTACCTCAAGACCCACAAGGAGCGCTCCGGCGACTTCCAATGCGTGTTCGTGTACGACAACGTCGCGTCCCTGCAGCTTCCGCGCCCGGACACAGTGTATCTGCTGGACTGGGAGCAGGGGAAGGTGATGTGCTACTGGAAGATGAGCGGGCCCGACGGGGTATGCTTCACATCGCTCGCACTGGCACGCTCGTATGACTAAACCGGACGCTTGTAAGGCTCTGTACGCTGAGTCTGTACGGCGGAAGGTCGAATCCGTGCGCAAGGACGCCGTGCTCCTGGCGTCGCAGGACATGTGAGTGCTCCGCCGTCACGCCCAGAACACCTTCGCCTCCATCCATCACCTTCCTCCCCATCCTCCGCATCCCACCCTCTACATACACACCTCTCCTTCCTCGATCTACCGGATGTACGACTAACGCTTGGGCCCCAGCTCGCGCATCCACGACGCCCCAACGCACCCGTAAGCAGCCTCGCCTTCTCCACTCCAACCTCCCGTCTGAACCCACCACTAGCCTGCCGCGATACCGCATCGCCGGTGTCCCAAACCACATCTCCGCGTCGCGCAAGCGGCGTCGGGCCCTGCAGCCGGTCCAGGAGCCCCAGCCCAAGAAGGCCAGGACCGCTCATCCCGTGAACCCCAATAATGAACCGCGGGACGAGAATTCCGCTGGGGCGGCCGCCACAACCGCCGTCGGGCAGGGTTCTCACGCGATGGCTCCCGCTAGCAGGGCTCCTCTGGCTCCTGTCGCGAATCAGAACGCGCCTGCCCCTGGCAAGTCTGCTCAGTCTGTGCGACTTGGTACCTCGGCTGGCCCCGCTGCGCGTCCGACGGAGTTTGGGTTTATTTCTGGCGGCTGTGGAACGACTGTCGCGACTGGCATGGCAGCTCCGGGTATCATCGTCAAGGCCGAGGCACAGGACGACCGAGCCATGCTAAACGTGTCCTTCAATACTACCCCGGACGGCGCCGATATGAAGGTCAAGGCCGAACCGAAAGTCGAGCTCGCCCTGCAGCGCGGTGCCGAGGACAAGATGGAGGCTCTGCGCCGCGAGATATTGAAGACGTACGACGCCGACGTGCAGTCCCTCGCAGACAACGCTCGTGAGCGCCCCTTGACCCTTCTCCGACATCAGGCTGATCTAACTCGCGTGCGGTAGGCCTCCGCGAGGCGATCGCGCAGATCCAGAAGCGCGTCGACCGCTGCGCGCGGGAGAGCCTGAGGACCGCCGCGCCGAGCAGTGTAGGCGGTCGTGGCAGGAGTTCCAGGTGAAGCTGGGCAGGGGGCGGCGGGGGTAGGGTCCGATCCTGGGTCGATGTTCTTGTGCGAACGTGGGTGTGCTGGGGTTGTTTGGTTGTTGTTCGTGGTGCGGCGTGTAGTGATAATGGATCTGCGTTATCCGGCCTGGAGAGCTTTGCTTGACGCGTCACGATGTGGGCCCGGCTGGTACTCGATGGGTGAGGCGGGGCAGTGAGGTGTCGGCGCCGGAGTTGGTCTCGACGAGGGCCAGCACGGTTCCGACGCAAGTCGTCAGCTACAGAGTATGCTAGCGAATGAACGGGCATGGGGACTCATTGGTGTCGTCGAGGGCCGTGAGGCGCCATGCATGCATGCGCGCGCAGTACCCGTGTCGTCGGATTCGGGCATACCAGCGCGTCGACGTGAGGACATGTGAGAGGGCCGGCCGCACCACACAGCACAGCGACCGACACCGAGGAGCAGTTGGTTCAACTCCTCAATCCGTGGTGACCGGGGACCGGCGCAGTGCGATGACTTGTTCAGGGTGCCAGATAGGACCTTCTTCCATCCACGCTGCGCTTGCTCAGGCAGACACGCGTCGCCGAGAGATTGAACCCTCAACACGACGCAGGACACGAGGAAGTTCATTGAGACAGCAGAGGTTGTGGCGCTGAGCGGTGACGACCGGTGACGGACGCTGAATTCGGGAGCAATGCCGGGAGATCGATTTTCCCTCTCGATAGATCCGCGGCCCCATCTGGAGATAGCCACCGCGATGCCATCAGCCGTCCGTTGACCTCCTGCGAACTTGAACCAGGTCGTGTTCCTGCTGCTGCATGCCGGCGACGCGAACTCCCTGAAGTCCCTCCTCTGCGTATCGCACAACGGCTGCCTGCCAGTCACCAAGCAAACCGCCACGTGACGCCCAGCCTGCTGGACGAAATGCAAGACGGGGTGGGGGGACGTGGCTGACGGACGTCAGCAACCATAGCACAGTGAGTACTTATGTGTGCAGGAGGGAACGACCCAGGATCTTCCCGAGTGGTCCATGTGGCACACGCGCCCGCCTGTCGCGCAGGGTTGACGCGTGTTCCATGTGCGTCATGCGGGGCCTGGACCACCGTCTCACTTTTTGACAGCGCCACCTGGCCATTCTCCGAGTCGTTGTCAGTGGTCGCGGCATCGTCCCCGTACTTGCGCTGTGATACTCCGCCGACGTCAGCGGGCCCAGCTGTTCCCCTTCATATGCACGACGCTATCGTGCGACGCGGCCGCGGCACGTTTGATGATGGTGAGCTCGTCACAGTCAGTTCGTGTCGCGACCTGGTCGCAAGTTCTGTTCTCATCGCACGCTTTCCTTTGTTACATGACTAGGGGTAGACCCCGATGTGCTGGAACAGATTCATCACTGCCTCCTCGTCACCGACCTGCGGTAAGGAGTGCGTCGTACCAAAGACTCAGACAGCCAACACCCAGTGAGCCCCAGCAGGACCAGCCAGAGCGCCCCCGCAATTCCCTCGTCGATCGCAACGTCGCTGAGCTTGAGCACCTCCTCGCCCAGCATAAAAGCCTGCTGTGCCAAGCACACGGCAGACAGCGTCGGTGAGTCGCAGCGTCCCATGCCGCCACGGTTTCCCTTGCATGTGCAGGGATGGATGACGCCCTCGTTATCTCGCCGTTGTGTATACTGGTTGCGCTAATAAATATTCTCATTGGCATCCCTTCTATGTCCCTTCGGTACACAACTGGCATTCAAGTTCCACCGCCTCCGAGTCAGCGACTGTGGTTGACTGGTCTGCGGAGGCTGACAGTCACCGCGACACTCGTTATAAGTACCTTCGCACCGTCTCCCTCCTCTGCCTCACAGCCTATCTTCTTCGACCGCCTCCTCACCCCCTACACTCGTCACTCCATTCACAGCATGCCGCCCAAGACGCCCTCACTCTCGGTGCACATCTCCTACCGACTCGACGGCAGCAAGGTCGCCTACATGCGCAGCCGCGAGCACGACGTCTGCGAGTACTACCCTGAATTTCTCGAACGCCACCTTCTGTACCTCCAGCTCCCCTCAAAGTGGATGTACGACACGACGCTGCAGAGCCTGCCCGAGGGGAAGATCCAGTGCAGGTGGTTGGCGGGCATCGTGGACGACGACTCGGAGGTGCGTTATGCTTTCTCGAAGTCCTTCTCTCACTGAAGCGTGTCCCCCAGTCTGGACTGCTTACACAGATCGCCGGGCAGGTCGAGTTTCTCAACAACCCGGGTGCAGCTCAGCTGCTCAGACTCCTCGAGATGTGAGTGCCGTGCTGCTATTCCCAACATGAGAAACACTGACCCAGCGCGTTCGATTGGCAGTTCCAAGATCGAGCTCGCGCAGCCGTGAGTGGTCTTATCCTCATGCTTCTCCGTACGAATTCGTTCTTCACGCCTACCGAACGGCTCATCCATCCACCGATTCAGTGGCCCGCCATCCCTGCTGGATCGTGCCGGGTTCCACCCGCATGCATGCATGTATGCGGCCGTGTCCTTCGCCCGGTCTGGCACCAGGCATCGGGCAGGGCTCTGTCTCGCTATGGCGCTGCCCCAAAGACCGTCACCATCCCGTTCCGAGTCCTATCCGAGTTGAACACCTGCTCACCAACTCGCCCCACGTAGGACCCCAGCCACGCAAAGCCCCGTCGTCCAACCGTCCGACGTACCACATCAGCCACGTTCCGATCCTCAGACCAGCGCGCCAGTAGCTGCAGAAACCGCCACACGGGCGGAACAGGAGACGCATGCCGGGGACGACGGCCAGCGCGCGCCCGCAGCGCCTACCGACCCGAAGGTCGCCGAGCTCGAGGACCTCCTCGCACAACACAAGGCCTGCTACGCCAAGCACACCGCGGAGAACACCGGTGAGTGCGAGTGAGCGCGTCTGCATTCCGAGCACGATGCTCACCCGGACTCGTATTATCCGCGCCCTCCGATACCCGCGAACGTTGCCGTCGACGCAGAACTGAACGATGCGTGTCGGCGTCTGGAGGAGGAGGAACGGCGGGCACGCGAGGAGAGGGCGCGTAAACGTGAGTGGCCAATCGTGCGATGTCGGTGACCACTCATGCGGTGTCCGTGCAGGCTTGCGTGGCGGGGCAGGCGGGGCCCGTGGTGGAGGTCGTGGAAGCGGAAGGGATGTGCGGCAGAGGGTGCTGTGATGCGCGGGAGGAGAGGGGTCCGAGCTCGGGGTCGTGAAGTGGGCGGATCCGCGTCGCGTCGAGTCTTGAATCGGAGGTCTGTACCTGCGTTGGTTCGAGTTCGTCGTGTGAGTTGCACGGTCTCGTCGACGCAACCGCCAGTGTCTGCGTATGATCCTACAGTCAGACGCGAGATTCCCAACGGGGTCGGGCAAGCTTGGGCCGCCGGGTCTGGGTCATTGTTCTGTTTCGCGCATTTCGATGTTGTATCGTATTCTACATATCAATAGGCAGATGTGTTAGACGATGCAGTCGCAAGCAGTAATGTACAGGTCCCTGACAACCACTCGACGCGAGTGAACATCGGCTTCGCAGACCTATCGAGGCGTGCCACAGCGTACTCCGTTGAACCTCTGAAGCGACTGCGGAATTCTTCATCCCACGATTGTGAGCTTCAAGCGAATTCAAGATCGGCGGGGCAGACTCACGCATCGTGTTCCTGGGGAGTGACGTCCACCAGCTGCTGAAACAAGACACGACACTTCTCGAGCAAGGCTACCAATCGCACATGAGCAATTGCTCTCTCAAGGAGCGCGCGCGGAACTCATTGGCACCGCTTTCCCTCGGTTCAGTCGATAGCAACTCACGCTACAGCGCCGCCATCGCCTTGTCGCGACCTTTGAGGTTGTGAGCAACCGACACGTAGCAGATGTTTCAATATGACTAACCTCCGATAATCCTGTGCGTCTCTCGGTCTACATGTCGCACCTTTCTCCAGAGTTCTCGCCTATACTCGCGGTCCTTGTCCGCCAGCTGCGTCCGAATCTCCTCGACTCGCTACGCCAGTCTTGTGCGGCCCATGAGATGCGCCAGACTGAGACCCAAAGGCTGTAGACTGATACGTGCCCGTGCCGTCCAACGCTCCCACGAGCAGTGTGTCGAGACCCGAGATCCTGGCCGCGGTCGTACATGCTGCCGACCGAGCTTGAGAAGACTCACCAGGATGACCCGAGGCGTTGCCAGGTCACGGTGTCAATATCCGAGACAGCAGAGGGGTCGGACCGGGCGACTCCACGGAGAGCCTGGTGCTGATTCCAATGCTGTTGCGCAGTATGCTGCCGTTCTCCTCGCCCAGATTGTCGGGGCCGACGGACGAGCACCATGACCAGGCGCGAGGGCTTGCCCGACAGTTGTTGTCGGCGCGATCTGGTCTCCCGCAGCTAAGCAAGTGTTGTCGTGTCCAGAAGAGCCGGTCGCCAGCACGAACTGCTGAGTATGCGGTCGCCTGCGAGAGTGAGCAACAGCGACGTGGGCATTGTTCCGGCAACACCGTCGTCAGACCGCTTCAGGGGATTGCGTCAGACAGCATGGCGTGTACTAAGCTGCTGTCGCAGGGGCCTCGACGGTCGTTCACCGTAGTGCCATGTTTCGTGACCAGAAACGACCTCTGTACGCGACCACGTGCCTTCGTCGGAGGATGTGCGACGCACCACGGTGGCTGCCTCCGCTGAGTCCGCTCGTGTTGACCATTGCATCTCACATGCTAGCTGGTTCGTTGTCCACGTTTACCGCCTTCCTTTACAGCTGTTTGCCCGTCTTATCTCTTGCTCTTCATGCCTTGCTCATTCTCTACCTCTGCCGTCTCCGCTTGGCGACGTTGCCGCCACGTCGTGACCCACGACCACTTACTTGGCTACCAGTCGATCAGCTGCTACGCTTACACCATCCTGACTCTCGTTGGGAGCACCCTTGACTCGCCTGTTCTCTGCAACTCCGACGCACAGGGCTTTCGCACGCTGAGCTGGATCAGAAGCTGGCCAATGGGGTCGGGGTGTCGGTGAGTCCACTAGGCTACACCCTCCTGGACAGCGCCAACTTGAAGCTGACGGTTGCGTGAGAGTAGCTCTGGCGACTCCATCCCCGAGTGAGCGGTCGATTGCGACAGACGCCTGCTCAGCCGCGCCGCCGTTCATCACGCAGAAGACGACCTTCAGGACACGCAACGAGGAGCCATGACGATGTCAGGCACAACAGGCGCGGGGAACAGGTGAATGCGAGTGGCAGAGGAGCAGCGGCAAGGCACGTACGTCGTGTACTGATCTCGTACCGGTCTTGTTTGCCGATAACCGCCACATGTTCACTGCCAGCGGCGCTCTGCGTTGCATACGAGAAGGCCGTCTACGCGAGGCCGCAAACACAGGTCCAGTACCTGCCTCTCGCTAGTCGCGCTTTTTCGGCGCGAACAGCTGCACACTGCGTCAGGGGCATGTCAGGTGGAAGAGTTCACGAAACGTACACAGTAAGCATGGTCAGCGTAGTCCGGACCGATGTGTACTCACGCACAGGTTCGCTTTTCGTGGTCTATCACGTCGAATGTACGGGCGACATGTTTGTCGGGGCGAGGAGACCTGTTCGGCGCGACGTGAGTGGCGGCCGGGGTCGAAACGCACACAGGAAAGCGAGACGCTACGCACGTACCAACGGAAGGGTCGGGACAACACCCGCGACACTGTTTGATGGACGAGAACCACGCAAGAACATCCCAGGAATGGTAGCCGCCGTGCGTCGCCTGCACAGTCATCAAGGGGACGGATACGAGTCAGCCATGCACACAAAGACGTAGAGGACACCAAGAACATGCCACTTCACGAAACACGTGAGATGGTGTTGAACTTCCGACTTTCCAGTGTTATCTTATCTTATCAGTTACGTACATATATGGACTTGTGTTCTGCGATGTAGTATTACATACATTCTTTTGATGGACTCTGTCTGGACTCATCTTGTGACTCGCTCCAGACCGATCTACACTGTTCCAGACTTATTCTGGATCATTCCACTCCCTTCCGGCATGTTCCATGACCTTCCAGTACATTCCTTGATCACATGGACGCTTATGCATATCCCTATCTCTGGAGTTAAGGCTTACTCATTTCCCTAAAACTCGGACTTAGTGATTACTGATCTGCTTACTGATGTAGCATGTGATCAGTCCCAGACATGTATATATACTAGGGTGATTCCCCCCTAATGGATAACGATCTCTCCTCTCTTCTGCCTGCCTAGCATCAGAGTCTTCCCTCTGGGATAGGTCTGTTCACTCCACTCTACTGTCCTTCACTTCCACTGGCCTAACAAGCCCTTCTAAACCTCTTTCACTTCAACAGGTTATGAGCCCCGCGCTCTGATCGTTTATATCACCTGTACCTTTTGCGCAACCAAAGCCCAACTCTTGAAAGAGTGAGTTGGCATATTTTGTCCTTATTTGGACTACTGTTTAGCCGCTCTGTGACAAGTGCCCAAAGCCTTGTCCAAGCGCATTTCCAGGGTAGCTCGCAAGAGCAATTACGAAGTTTTTCCACCGTCTCGTCGTGAGAGATACGACGTAGGCGACGCCGACACTAGCGCTGTTGCTGAGCGTCATCAGCGTTTATACGGTCATCTACCCATCGATCGCCAGATCGATATCATCCTCACTCCTACCCCGCGCCCTCGCCGTCCCACCTATCGTCGCCCTGACACCTCTCGTCCCCCGAAGGCGTCCTGTCGCAAGACCCTTGAGCAGCAGCTTGAGGAGCTCCAGTTGAAGGCAGACGACTCTAGGGCACTCCTTGAAGCTCGACGTGCGGAGTACGCTGCTACGCTTGCCGCTGAAACCGCCGCCAAAGAAGCTGCCAAGGCTTCCCTTATCGCACGCATCGAAGGCGTACCTCTTCCCCTTCCTATCACAGCCCTTAAGCCGTTTGACGCCGACTTCAAGAAGAAGTCTCAGACGGAGAAGGCCGCCATCCTCACGAAGCGTCTCTTCGCCGTTCAGAAGCGCCTTCACCCTCTCTTCACCCACAAGCTGCGCGACACTGTTCGCTGGTCACTCACCGACAACCTCAACGCTTTTGGACGTCGGTTCAATTGGGTCTGTTCTCACTTTGAGACAGAGGGTCATTCGTGGTCGCACGACGCGCTCAACGACGTCAAGCTTGTCTGCGAGCTGATTGGGAAGATCTCCTTCAAGGAGCTTAGCAAGAACCTTTCTAAGGTTACTAGGGAAGTTGGGGACTTGCACAAGGGCAATCACTTGGCTTGGGTAGACAAGTATTTGTAGTCGCGTCACAAATTTTATCTTTGTTCCTGGAATATTTTTCAGTGAAGCATCACAACTGTGGCAACGTCTCAAGAGGAGACATTTGCAGAGACTCAGGTCTCTTCAGGCGAAGAGTCAGACGACTCATACGATTGTTCAAACCACTACCATCTATACGACTACGAGGAGGTTTGCGACGCTCATTATAGAGACGACGATCAAACCTGGTGGAACTGTGATAACACTCATTGTCCAAACCGTTACCACACACCATCTGGTGATTTTCCTCGAGGCTTCAAAGCTGGTATCGCTGTCGAAGCTTGGCAAGACAATTTCCTATTCGCCAACGAATTTTCGGAGTCACCTCCAAAACCTGAACATTTAATCTCGCTCCCTGAGTCGAGATCTCAAACACCTGAACCGGAGGAATTACCCTTCGAGTTATTTACACCAGAACCTCCTTCTTCGCCCGACACACAAGGCGAATTTATCCTCTTATCCGCAACCATGGGTGACGTCAAGCCAGACAATATCCCTAAGCTCTCTTCAGCGTCTCAATACGCTGACTGGTCTGCCGCTATGCGCGGTTATTTAATATTCATAGAGGCCTGGCCCGCTGTTATTGCAACAGTAACTACCGACACAGAGTACAAGAAACAGAATGCCCGTGCTCAGGGTGTTCTATTTATGCGGACTGATCGCTCGATGCATCATTTGCTCGAGGGATCTAGTGGTGAACTCAAGACCGCTAAGGAAATGTGGGCGGCCCTTAAGACAGCCTTTGGTACACCCGACACGGCATTCGTCTGGAGTCTCTTCCAGTCGGTGATCAAGTCTCCGGAGATGTCTGATTCCAAACCTCTGCAGGATCAGATCAACAAGCTGGTTACTCGGCTTAAGGAGATTACGGCTGGTGGCATAACTCTCGGTGAATCGACCCAGGCTCTTCTCCTTCTGTCGAAGGTGCCTGAATCCTATCAATCGATGATCTCTGCGCTCATGGCGACGCAGAACATCAAGGATCTCAAGGTCGACTCTGTTCAGTCGAAGATTCTTGCCGAAGAATCTCTCCGCCGGTCTGGTATGGGACAGTCTGCGTCCAAGACATCCCAGGTCAAGCACAAGTCATCGGGTCCCTGTGGTCACTGCGGTGGAAATCACGGCAGTGAGAATTGTTGGACAAAGTACCCGCATTTGCGCCCCCAAAATAAGGGTGGCGGCAAGGGGAAAAAGGACAACAAGGGCAAAGGCAAAGGGAAGAATAAGGGCAAGGGCAATGGTAACGGACAATCTGGTTCTGGTTCCTCCAACGCTGCTACTACTTCAGACTCCACAAATGTTGTAACTGTAGAATCCTCCGTGTCGTCTTCAGCTAATACTATGACTGCTTCCTGGTATACTGCGGGTCACTCCGCTTCTGGAAGAATGACTGACTGGATTATGGATTCTGGTGCGTCGAAGACAATCACCAACGACATGGCTGATTTTTGGGACTATACTCCTTACGAGGAACCCATGATTTTTGGTACAGCCGGCAAGTCTAAGATTGCAGCTTATGGAGAAGGGACCATCAAAGGTGTTGTGCACGTTGAAGGGAAACATGTTAAAGCAACTATTACAAATGTTGCTTACATCCCTGCCGCATCTGGTCGCCTATTTTCTACTGGTGTTATTGAGCAATCAGGTTTTACCCTAGTTCAGGGAGGAGGTCGTATGGTCATCTATGACCAACCTATTTCGCAAGGTCGAGTCTGTGGTAACATGATCATGGAGGCACACCATAAGCCCTTCAATAATCTCTATATGTTGTACCTAGACATTTTGACACCGCAATCGGCAAAGTCTACAGACAAGTCGAATTTTCGTCTCTGGCATGAACGCTTCGGACATTCGTCTGAAGATGTTATTCGTCAGATTCCCAAGCACACTAAGGGTGTGGATTCCATTGGTGCCAAGGATACTTCTTCTCCTTGTGCAGGGTGTCAGTGGGGCAAGTCTCATCGCGCTCCATTTCCCCATCGGCTAAACGTGCTACAAAGCCCCTTGAGCTCATTCATACTGATGAGGACGGTCCTATGCGTACCACTGCAATAGGTGGATGGCGTTATTTCATCAGCTTTCTTGACGACTATACTGGTCTTGGTCGTGCCTATTATCTCAAGCACAAGAACGATTCGATCCAAGCGTTCGATGACTTCAAGGCATGGGCTGAGAACCAAACAGATGAAAAAATCAAGGCTGTACGCTCGGATCGTGGGGGGAATATACGTCTGCTGCTTTTACCGAACATTTGCGCAAATTTGGTATTGAACATCAGTTCACAATGCCGTACTCTCCTCAACAGAATGGGAGAGCTGAGCGCTGGAATCGGACCATTGTTGAGAAGGCTATGTCTATGCTGCATCATGCTGGACTAAGCCATGGTTTTTGGCAATTGGCTGTGGACACTGCGGTTCATATTTATAATCGGCAACCTATGCGACGCCTTAACTGGCAATGCCCCATTACTCTCTGGAATGGCACAATTCCGGACATTTCATACTTTAGGATTTTGGGTGCAAGGCATTTGTGCATGTGCAGAAAGAACAGAGATCTGGGAAGCTCGACAAGAAGGCTGTTGAGATGATCTTTGTAGGCTATGAAGTTGGTTCCAAAGGGTATCGTTTCTGGAACCCGGCTACTCGAAGTATTGTTGTGTCTCGTGATGTGACCTTCGATGAAGAGACATTTCCTGCACGAAAGGACTTAGGCAATAATCCGAAATCCCTGGATGAGCCGTTTGATGAACCTCCTGAGGATGCCAACTCAGAGGATTTAGATTTTGAGGATATTCCTATCCCTGTTCCTGTCCCGCCGGAACATGAACCTGAAGAACATCAGGAGCCAGTGGGAGATAATCCGCAACAGCAACCTGATCCAGTAGCTCCTCCGCAACCTCAGTATGAGCGTCCTCGCCGTCAAGGTGCTGGACAGAACCCTCAGAGGAATAGAGACAATGCCTATGGTGACGAGCCACCAGCAAGTATTGACCGTCGTACTGATAGTCAAGGCCGTCAACAACCTGAGGCTGAAACTGCTCAATTTATACGGATGCTGGCGGAAGCAAACCATGGTCTTCCCCAAAGTCATAAGGAAGCCATGGAATCTCACGACCATGATAAATGGCTCGCTGCTGAAGGTTCTGAGTACAAGTCACTCATGGACAATAAGACTTGGGTTCTAGTTCCACGGCCTAAAAACCGGAAGGTTGTCAAGTGCCGTTGGGTTTATGCGATTAAGCACGATGGTCGCTATAAAGCACGTGTTGTCGCAAAGGGATTTACCCAAGTATGGGGTCAAGATTATACTGAGACTTTCTCTCCGGTTGCACGGTTTGAATCTGTACGCTACTTGTTGGCACATGCAGCCCTTGAAGATTGGGAGATAGAGTCTATGGATGTCAAGACGGCATTCCTTAACGGTGACCTTGACGAGGAAATCTACATGGAACAACCCGAAGGATGGGTTGTACCTGGCAAGGAGAACTTTGTCTGTCTTCTCAAGAAGGCAATTTATGGATTAAAGCAAGCTTCTCGTCAATGGAATGCTAAGATCCACAAGTCTCTCCTAGACTTAGGGTTTAAACGGACTTATTCGGATGCTGGAATTTATGTCTTCTCCCGGGACTCTGACGGACACACCTGCCTAATCATATTGTATGTCGACGACTTGCTCATCATGGGTGACTCGAAATTGTTTATCGACAACATCAAGCAGAAGTTGTCCTTAGAGTATCAGATGACAGATCTGGGTGCTGTTCAGCGATTCCTTGGTCTTAGAATACGTCGAGAGCGTACTACACGTCTCATCTACGTTGATCAGGAAGACTATATTGAGTCAGTTTTGGAGAGGTTTCAGATGTCCAACTGCAAGCCTGCACGGACACCTCTTCCCGCTGGAGCAGACCTAGAGAAGAATCCAGACACAGCATCTGAGGTTTTCCGTACCCGCTACCAGAGCATTATTGGCAGCATCATGTATGCTATGCTCGGTACTCGTCCAGACATTTCTTTCGCGGTCACACGTCTGGCAAAGTATTCTTCAAACCCATCCAAAGAGCATATGCGGTTAGCCTACTATGTCCTAAGATATCTTCAAGGGACTAAGGAACTCGCTCTCTGTTATGACGGAGGCTCGAATTCTGGTCTGATTGCCTATTCAGACTCTGACTGGGGTGAAGATCACGATGATAGGCACTCTACAAGTGGCTTTACTTTCCTTATGGCCAATTGTGTCGTTTCTTGGGTGTCAAGACGTCAACCGACGGTATCTTTGTCTTCAACTGAAGCAGAGTATAAGGCCAGCTCTGACTGCTGTCGTCAGATGGCCTGGCTACGTCATTTTGGAGAAGAACTGGGAGATAATATGTCTCATCCAACTCCGCTTTGTCTTGACAACCAAGGCAACATTTTCCTTGCGGTGAACCCTGCTGTGGATCGCCGCACCAAGCATATAGAAATCCGTTATCACTATATTCGGGAGTTCTACGAACGTGGAGAAATGGAGATCTACTACGTCGCAAGTGAAGACCAACTTGCTGATGCCTTGACCAAGAATGTTCCATTCAGTGGAATTGAGAAATTCAGGTCTTCAGTTGGCATGATGAGATACTTGACATCTTGAACAAGTGGGAGTGTTGAACTTCCGACTTTCCAGTGTTATCTTATCTTATCAGTTACGTACATATATGGACTTGTGTTCTGCGATGTAGTATTACATACATTCTTTTGATGGACTCTGTCTGGACTCATCTTGTGACTCGCTCCAGACCGATCTACACTGTTCCAGACTTATTCTGGATCATTCCACTCCCTTCCGGCATGTTCCATGACCTTCCAGTACATTCCTTGATCACATGGACGCTTATGCATATCCCTATCTCTGGAGTTAAGGCTTACTCATTTCCCTAAAACTCGGACTTAGTGATTACTGATCTGCTTACTGATGTAGCATGTGATCAGTCCCAGACATGTATATATACTAGGGTGATTCCCCCCTAATGGATAACGATCTCTCCTCTCTTCTGCCTGCCTAGCATCAGAGTCTTCCCTCTGGGATAGGTCTGTTCACTCCACTCTACTGTCCTTCACTTCCACTGGCCTAACAAGCCCTTCTAAACCTCTTTCACTTCAACAGATGGGCCGGGACGAGACGAGAGGATCGAATGCATGAATCACGCGTATGCGCGGAGACAAAGGGCTGAGAAGGCTGGAGGCGGAACAGGTCATTAGAGTGTGTGTACATAGCACTACGCACTTACAGACAACGAGTAACGAGGCACTGAAATCCACTGCTGCCGGCACCGGACGCCACACTGCCGGTGTACTGATTAACACACTGCACCTTGTGACTTGCACCGACAGCCTGCTGCGAGCACCCGTATGTATTTCGGTATAAGTGAAGCCGCAGCGGATGTGCTGTCGATGTAATCAGCAAATGAGGGTATTGCGACCCACTAATCTGGATATTGGACGTGCGTACCAGTCACATAGTGTCCACAGCGGTGAACCACATGGCAGAATGACGAAGACGGTTCATTTGTCCATTCACGCCGGCGAGCGACTTCGAGACTGGATCTGCGTTTTTAGTCAGAATACGACGCGCGGCATCGCAGATGGTTCGACAGGGACTCAGTCAGAACCGGGCCACTCAGCCTGCCCAAACCAATCCTATCAACGGAACTTCTCGCAGATGTCCGCTGTCGAACGTGCCGTGGCAACGACTACAAAATGCACTCAGATGACTCAAAGCGGAACCGTTGTGTGCGGGTATTGCGTTCTGGACCGGCCCTTGTAGTTCGCAACCAAATTTGCCGAACACAGCGTGAGTCGACTCTGGCGCACGAGCCAAACTTATCAGCATGTGGAAAAGAGATGATGCGCATACCGAGTGCGTTATGAACGTCGCATAGTACACTGGAAAGACGTGGCATAAGTCAACACATCACGGTGAGAAGGATCGGTGCCGCACCTTCGATCGTGTCAGACTCCCTCGTCGCGACGTCCCCGCCTCCGACAAGCAGCGCAGACACGATCATCCGTCTTCCCGGATCCATGGAGACAGGAGGCAACGTCCGGTCATCACTCCGGTGCTAGATTCAAAATTCCGGTATCACGCCGGGACACCGCACCGGGACGACCCTGTCGGAGACAATGGTCGACCTAAGCTCCAGCGCACCAGGCGAGCGATGAATGAGAGACTTACCCATAAAATATCATACATGGCATAATGCTTGCACAGGATTGGGTTCTCGAGCTGGTTCAAGTCGGCGGCATAGCTAGATCGGTGTAGTACTAGTCAGGATAATGCGAGTGCGGTGAAATTGAATGCCTCACCTGTTGTGGTCCCAGCTTGGTCACGGTTTCATGATTCGACGTTGAAGTCGTAGCCAGAGTGATACAATGAACTTACCAGTGGCGCAGCCAGTGTGTGAGGCTGGGCACCGTGTTCCGCGCATAAACATCGCTTGGTTCACTTAGCATCGGAGAGGTGAAGTAACCGAGCTGGCGAAAGGCAAAAGACGGAGTGTGATGGCATGTAAGCGGAGTAAGTGCGGGAAATGGATGGTACAAAGGTGGAGGGCAGAAAGAGGATAGATAGCACTGGGCGAGCAAGGCCGGCTTTTATAGCTCGTACCTTCCGCGGAGTGGTCCGTGCGTCGTCAGCATGCCACGGAAGATCGTACCATGTCTCGGAACCATCCAGAAGCGGTCTCCGGTACCCGATGCCCGCCGTTCCCTGACGTCGCTTGCAAACTCCGGGCTAATGCGACTGTTATTCTCTCCTCCCTAGCGAGTTTCCAACCGTCGGAAGGCAACACGTACGTTCCAATTGATGCATCGCATATGAGCGTTCTGATAGGCGCCGTCCGGAGGTTTCACGCAAGCGAGACTACGTTGCGACGTGAGCATATTGCTCGTACTCGGGTTGCCTTTGAATGTAAGCTGAGTGGTCTTGTCCTGTGCGAGTGAGCGGGCCGCATCACCTGCGATGTTTGTACTCACAGTCACAGTTATAGAAATACAGGGTCGACCGTTGAGGGTAGTCGAGTACGAGAGGCAGGTACCGCCGCAGGAGGAGCAACGGATGATCGCGCGCAGAGGAAAGAGAATAGGCGCGCGAGAAAAGCGGTTGAGAGCCTCGTGTTCTGAGATCGGCTGGGGCGATCTCACGCTCTTCCGGATTGCACGCCTCCTCTCTGGCGCACTCCGCCCAGGCTCCTCCCCACCATACTGGACGTGCACTGACCGCCTGTTCCATACAGACATTTTTGAATGTTGCCCTCGCAGATATCACCCATATCTGCACTTGTATTTGAGACATGTAGTTGGTCACAGTAGTACTTATCATTGCAAGACTTGCTCTTTTCGGACCAAGGAGCAGTGGCAATGAGCCTTTGCTCACACTGTGAGGTACGCGCATCACAGGCCTGCCGAATGGAACAGTGACGTAGTATTCTGACTGCATTCCATTTCAAGGTAAAGCCGGTGTACGATCACGGAGAGCTTGGCCCGCCGAAGGGACAAGCGCGCTCGGCACCCGAGGGCTTCGGAGGACCGCATTCGTGCGACATTTATTCTGCACGCAGACTATTGCTTACCCTGCATGTAAATACAGTAGCTAGAGGAAGAAACATCACTTGAGAAATGCAGCCTAGGACATGATCTGCTCGAGGGTACCAGCCAATACTGGACAATTCAGGATTGGCTGACAGCCTTGGGCAGACAATGTCCTTGCCATCGGAAGCCGGTGCCGGGGATTATCCCCGGTTGCCAAGCGGTAATTCAATTGATGAGGTCATTGTTCTGGAGCGGTGTTGCCTGTTCGAGTCTGATGGATTCAGAGATTTGATCGGCTCATCAATATTTCCTTTTTTGTAACAGACAACAGCTTGAGGACATGAGTTATTGAGAGATTAGAAATGGTTCCTAAGCCCTAGACAGTACAAACATTTCTTTCATTGTGAGACCTAAGAGTGAGGATACAGCACAGTGCTGAGCTTGAGTGAGAAATTGTACCATACAGGGCCTGAAACACTCAGTGGCCGCTTAGCCACCATCAGCCACCCATGGCCGAAGGCTCGAAGCGGTCTTGACCGGCAGAGCCTAATTTGGGTGAACAATGGGAGGCCGGACTCAGCCCGAGGCCGAAGGAAGCCCGCGGAGTTCAGCGACGAACTCCAGTCTCCAGTATATATACATGAGCAGGCCCACCCTCCTCTCACGGAGCAGAAGCTATGCCAGGCCATGGTAAGTACCATAGCCAATCTGCTCTGTTGCTTACACTAACCATTCCATATGTTCGACGTCTCACAGATTGTTACTAACAGACGAGCTGCCCCATGCTCGAAGCTGGACAGCACGCAGATGCACAGTAAGTCAGTTCGCAACTCATACAGCAGGTCCTCGTACTGACTGTGTCCCAGCTCACAGGTGGTATTGCACTCGCCGAGACAGACACGCAGGCAACGGGTAATGTAGGCTCGCCGAGACGAGGACCAGTGACCAGGTGAGGTTTCCCGGCCGCCCTCGCCCTCGAGCCACACTCACGAACACGCTGGTTCACAGGCAATCACTCGGAGCACGCGCACGATATACTATGTCTCATTAGATAACAGCGAGCGAGGCTCACGGTACGTTGCTCATCGAGCCTTCATCACTGATCCAGTACTCACCCCTTGTCCCGACAGCACAGCTCTCCGACGAACAAGGCTACACGGCACACGACCCACCACAGACGACCTATCCCAGACTGGACAAACGGCGCAGAGGCTTGTCGTCCGCCAGGTGTATTGGCGAACTCCGTCCTGGTCTCAAGTCTCCACCATCGACAGCCGTCGTATGCGTGTGTCCGGTCTGCAAGCGTACTGCATGCTGCTCCCAGAAGCCCCACATGGCATCCGCGCACCGGCCCAAGCAAACGGTCCCCATCCCTCTACGAGACAGAGCCGCAAGAGACCGTATCTAGTACGCTCGTGCCCGTCATGTTGGTCCCTCCCGCCCAAACTTCCTCTGCATACCCCTCACGAACGACACGTCCATCGCGCACTCCTCGGGTTCATTCACGTCGGCTCGGTGACGTTGCTCGCTCGCAATGTACGGCAACGGCTGGTCACGCACGAGGAAGGCGATGTCTGCTGTCGTCCGCCGGACGTCTCGTTGCGTACCTCGATTGATGCCGAGAAGGAAACCACTCGGTCAACGTACCTCGTCTGCGCGTGAGGGGCTTGGCCTCGACACGCACACCGCCGCTCCTACGTGGATCCCACTGATATCTGTTGGGGCTGCTCTGTTCCCCCCAGTACCTTCTTGTACTACACCGTCGCCATCCGCCGTCCGGACCGTCACAACGTATCGTCGTCCGGTGAGCTGAATGTGGTGTGTCCCAGCTTGTGCTGCATCGACGGGCATGGCACAGATCCTTTGCGGATCTCCTGCACGAGGCCACCGTCTTGGGGCGCGCCCCCGCATCTCCATGGAATCCTCTGGGACGACTCGCAGTCCAACCTTTGAACACACGACATATCGTTGTCCGGCGAATCGGACCCTGCGCGCCCCTGTTCACCGGGTCCCTTGTCGATGTCTCCAAGTCCGCCTCTCGCCCACGTCGAGGCGGGCAACGGTGCGGGTTCGTACGAGGGTCTGGTTCGGGTGCTGTCCGGTTGTACAGCACGCGATCTCCACCGGACACCCTTGTCACTACCGCAAATGAGCATGGTCAGTGGACCTACCTCGATTGAATCAACGTTGCACGATGACGTGAACACGTCGCCACTCAGTCTCCCCTCTCACACCGTCTTCGCCCGTCCTCGTTTGCACCCACCGAACATCGTTGACACGACGTATGGGCGTCTGGCAAATTTGGCGGTCCTCGCGCGTGCACCGTACCTCGACCGGTCATGTCGACTGCACACAACGCGTCTTGCCACGGAAGCTGCTGGCTGACGCGGGGGAACTCGGTGAGCAAGCACGTCGTCACCGATACACCGTCATCTGCGGCCCCGGTCCCTTGGCACCGTATTTCGACCTGCAAAGACACGACACATCGTCGTCCGGCCAACGGACCTCCGACAACTGTCGCGCGTCCACCACCTCGGTCTGCACGATTATATTGAGGCGTCCTCACGCTCCGCCGGTCGTCTTGAGCGGGCCCGGTTCGACGAAGACACGAGGTATCGAATTCCGGCGAGCGGGATCGTGTGAGCGGGGTGGGCTCTCGCGGGGAGTCGAGGCGAAGGGAGCTCGAGGTAAGCGTTCAGCCGCTAGTGGTAACCCGTAGCTGACGGTGAGCAGGGCACTGGCAGTGGAGAGGGTACTGCCGAGGGACCACTGTCCAGGTGAGTAGAGTGTGCTATGCTCTGCGCGCTACGGTTACTCACGTAGGTTCGCCAACAGGTGCGTATCTGACATCCAACCACGTGCGAATACCACCGAGGGACGCGAGGGAGGGAGGGAGCCTGTTCGCGATGTGGAGTACAGCTGAGTGGCTGACGAGGAATCGTCTGCCGCGTTATCAATTAGCTGGTCGCCCTCGCGGATGATGCGTACCACGGCGTACGTCACTGGACGAGACCATCGGGACAGCGGGAGGGTCGTAGATTCGGAATCCGGAGATGGATAGCGGGGAGCACGGCATGCCATGGACGTGACGAGATGAGTCAATGCATCTGGGAATGAAGGATGCATGACTGACGCCGACTCGTCTGCCGCGTTATCAACTAGTAGCCATGGCGGATGCTGTATACGCGATCGGGACGGCGGGAGGTTCGTGGGCAGAGTGAGTTCAGAGATGGACGGCGGATATGCTCTAGAAACAACGAGGTGAGTGTGAGCGTCTACCAACGAAGGATGCGCGACTGACAGAAACTCGCCTGCCGCGTTTTGAACTGGCAGCAAATGCCGAGTATGCAGCCACGGCGAGTGACGGGACGGCGCGGGGATGCTAGGAGGACGGCGCGAGGCGTTGTAGGTGCGACAGGCAGCGCGACGAGGTGAGTCGGTACACGGGATTTGAAAGGCGCGTACCTGGCTGATGGCTCTCGTCTGCCGCGTTATCAACTTGTAGATCGCGCGAACGGGCACGTCACGGTGTTGCGCAGAGGGATGCGGCGACTGAGCACACATCGCAGAGGGTGAGCACGTACCGTGTCCGCGGCCGTCGACTGAGAGCAGCGTTCGTTTTGCCACCGAGTGTCCCTGCGGGGAGGCGGACGTATGCTCGTACATAAAGAAAGAGAGACGGACGTTCGAAAGAAGGCAAATTTTTTCGACCCTCCAGCCAATCAGCATGCGAGGAGGGACGGAGTGACGCGTCCTCCGCGCACGATCGGCCAATCAGAGCGGCGATCGAGCGCCCGTTCGAAATCGCGACTTGCTTCCGATGTTGTCGACGCGGCTTCTACACGCACTCGCACAGGGTTGACGCGTGTTCCATGTGCGTCATGCGGGGCCTGGACCACCGTCTCACTTTTTGACAGCGCAACCTGGCCATCCTCACTCCAGCGCTGGCGTCGCGCAGGGCACCGACCCAGTGCTCTTCGTCGACGTCGCTCAACGGCCGAGCGATCCCCCTCAATTCGCCTACTTCTCTACGCGCGCGACGCCGGTACGTCTTACTCTCAGTGTGCAGGGATGGATGGCGAGCTCATCATGTGTCCGCGCTGTGTACGCTGGTCGCGCATTCTACTTTCATGGCATGTCTTCTATCACCATTCGAAACATAACTGAAGCTCAGGTGATGGGAAACCCGCTCTCTGACAGTCAGCGACCTGCGGTTGACTGGTCGGCGGAGGCTGACAGTCACCGCGACCCTCGTTATAAGTACCTTCGCACCGTCTCCCTCCTCTACCTCACAGCCTATATTCTTCGTTCGCCTCGTCGCCCCCCTACACTCGTTTTTCATACACAGGATGCCGCCCAAGACGCCCTCACTCTCGGTGCACATCTCCTACCGACTCGACGGCAGCAAGGTCGCCTACATGCGCAGCCGCGAGCACGACGTCTGCGAGTACTACCCTGAATTTCTCGAACGCGACCTTCTGTACCTCCAGCTCCCCTCAAAGTGGATGTACGACACGACGCTGCAGAGCCTGCCCAAGGGGAAGATCCAGTGCAGGTGGTTCGCGGGCATCGTGGACGACGACTCGGAGGTGCGTTATGCTTTCTCGAAGTCCTTCTCTCACTGAAGCGTGTCCCCCAGTCTGGACTGCTCGAACAGATCGCCGGGCAGGTCGAGTTTCTCAACAACCCGGGTGCAGCTCAGCTGCTCAAACGCCTCGAGATGTGAGTGCCGTGCTGCTATTCCCAACATGAGAAACACTGACCCAGCGCGTTCGATTGGCAGTTCCAAGATCGAGCTCGCGCAGCCGTGAGTGGTCTTATCCTCATGCTTCTCCGTACGAATTCGTTCTTCACGCCTACCGAACGGCTCATCCATCCACCGATTCAGTGGCCCGCCATCCCTGCTGGATCGTGCCGGGTTCCACCCGCATGCATGCATGTATGCGGCCGTGTCCTTCGCCCGGTCTGGCACCAGGCATCGGGCAGGGCTCTGTCTCGCTATGGCGCTGCCCCCAAAGACCGTCACCATCCCGTTCCGAGTCCTATCCGAGTTGAACACCTGCTCACCAACTCGCCCCACGTAGGACCCCAGCCACGCAAAGCCCCGTCGTCCAACCGTCCGACGTACCACATCAGCCACGTTCCGATCCTCAGACCAGCGCGCCAGTAGCTGCAGAAACCGCCACACGGGCGGAACAGGAGACGCATGCCGGGGACGACGGCCAGCGCGCGCCCGCAGCGCCTACCGACCCGAAGGTCGCCGAGCTCGAGGACCTCCTCGCACAACACAAGGCCTGCTACGCCAAGCACACCGCGGAGAACACCGGTGAGTGCGAGTGAGCGCGTCTGCATTCCGAGCACGATGCTCACCCGGACTCGTATTATCCGCGCCCTCCGATACCCGCGAACGTTGCCGTCGACGCAGAACTGAACGATGCGTGTCGGCGTCTGGAGGAGGAGGAACGGCGGGCACGCGAGGAGAGGGCGCGTAAACGTGAGTGGCCAATCGTGCGATGTCGGTGACCACTCATGCGGTGTCCGTGCAGGCTTGCGTGGCGGGGCAGGCGGGGCCCGTGGTGGAGGTCGTGGAAGCGGAAGGGATGTGCGGCAGAGGGTGCTGTGATGCGCGGGAGGAGAGGGGTCCGAGCTCGGGGTCGTGAAGTGGGCGGATCCGCGTCGCGTCGAGTCTTGAATCGGAGGTCTGTACCTGCGTTGGTTCGAGTTCGTCGTGTGAGTTGCACGGTCTCGTCGACGCAACCGCCAGTGTCTGCGTATGATCCTACAGTCAGACGCGAGATTCCCAACGGGGTCGGGCAAGCTTGGGCCGCCGGGTCTGGGTCATTGTTCTGTTTCGCGCATTTCGATGTTGTATCGTATTCTACATATCAATAGGCAGATGTGTTAGACGATGCAGTCGCAAGCAGTAATGTACAGGTCCCTGACAACCACTCGACGCGAGTGAACATCGGCTTCGCAGACCTATCGAGGCGTGCCACAGCGTACTCCGTTGAACCTCTGAAGCGACTGCGGAATTCTTCATCCCACGATTGTGAGCTTCAAGCGAATTCAAGATCGGCGGGGGCAGACTCACGCATCGTGTTCCTGGGGAGTGACGTCCACCAGCTGCTGAAACAAGACACGACACTTCTCGAGCAAGGCTACCAATCGCACATGAGCAATTGCTCTCTCAAGGAGCGCGCGCGGAACTCATTGGCACCGCTTTCCCTCGGTTCAGTCGATAGCAACTCACGCTACAGCGCCGCCATCGCCTTGTCGCGACCTTTGAGGTTGTGAGCAACCGACACGTAGCAGATGTTTCAATATGACTAACCTCCGATAATCCTGTGCGTCTCTCGGTCTACATGTCGCACCTTTCTCCAGAGTTCTCGCCTATACTCGCGGTCCTTGTCCGCCAGCTGCGTCCGAATCTCCTCGACTCGCTACGCCAGTCTTGTGCGGCCCATGAGATGCGCCAGACTGAGACCCAAAGGCTGTAGACTGATACGTGCCCGTGCCGTCCAACGCTCCCACGAGCAGTGTGTCGAGACCCGAGATCCTGGCCGCGGTCGTACATGCTGCCGACCGAGCTTGAGAAGACTCACCAGGATGACCCGAGGCGTTGCCAGGTCACGGTGTCAATATCCGAGACAGCAGAGGGGTCGGACCGGGCGACTCCACGGAGAGCCTGGTGCTGATTCCAATGCTGTTGCGCAGTATGCTGCCGTTCTCCTCGCCCAGATTGTCGGGGCCGACGGACGAGCACCATGACCAGGCGCGAGGGCTTGCCCGACAGTTGTTGTCGGCGCGATCTGGTCTCCCGCAGCTAAGCAAGTGTTGTCGTGTCCAGAAGAGCCGGTCGCCAGCACGAACTGCTGAGTATGCGGTCGCCTGCGAGAGTGAGCAACAGCGACGTGGGCATTGTTCCGGCAACACCGTCGTCAGACCGCTTCAGGGGATTGCGTCAGACAGCATGGCGTGTACTAAGCTGCTGTCGCAGGGGCCTCGACGGTCGTTCACCGTAGTGCCATGTTTCGTGACCAGAAACGACCTCTGTACGCGACCACGTGCCTTCGTCGGAGGATGTGCGACGCACCACGGTGGCTGCCTCCGCTGAGTCCGCTCGTGTTGACCATTGCATCTCACATGCTAGCTGGTTCGTTGTCCACGTTTACCGCCTTCCTTTACAGCTGTTTGCCCGTCTTATCTCTTGCTCTTCATGCCTTGCTCATTCTCTACCTCTGCCGTCTCCGCTTGGCGACGTTGCCGCCACGTCGTGACCCACGACCACTTACTTGGCTACCAGTCGATCAGCTGCTACGCTTACACCATCCTGACTCTCGTTGGGAGCACCCTTGACTCGCCTGTTCTCTGCAACTCCGACGCACAGGGCTTTCGCACGCTGAGCTGGATCAGAAGCTGGCCAATGGGGTCGGGGTGTCGGTGAGTCCACTAGGCTACACCCTCCTGGACAGCGCCAACTTGAAGCTGACGGTTGCGTGAGAGTAGCTCTGGCGACTCCATCCCCGAGTGAGCGGTCGATTGCGACAGACGCCTGCTCAGCCGCGCCGCCGTTCATCACGCAGAAGACGACCTTCAGGACACGCAACGAGGAGCCATGACGATGTCAGGCACAACAGGCGCGGGGAACAGGTGAATGCGAGTGGCAGAGGAGCAGCGGCAAGGCACGTACGTCGTGTACTGATCTCGTACCGGTCTTGTTTGCCGATAACCGCCACATGTTCACTGCCAGCGGCGCTCTGCGTTGCATACGAGAAGGCCGTCTACGCGAGGCCGCAAACACAGGTCCAGTACCTGCCTCTCGCTAGTCGCGCTTTTTCGGCGCGAACAGCTGCACACTGCGTCAGGGGCATGTCAGGTGGAAGAGTTCACGAAACGTACACAGTAAGCATGGTCAGCGTAGTCCGGACCGATGTGTACTCACGCACAGGTTCGCTTTTCGTGGTCTATCACGTCGAATGTACGGGCGACATGTTTGTCGGGGCGAGGAGACCTGTTCGGCGCGACGTGAGTGGCGGCCGGGGTCGAAACGCACACAGGAAAGCGAGACGCTACGCACGTACCAACGGAAGGGTCGGGACAACACCCGCGACACTGTTTGATGGACGAGAACCACGCAAGAACATCCCAGGAATGGTAGCCGCCGTGCGTCGCCTGCACAGTCATCAAGGGGACGGATACGAGTCAGCCATGCACACAAAGACGTAGAGGACACCAAGAACATGCCACTTCACGAAACACGTGAGATGGGCCGGGACGAGACGAGAGGATCGAATGCATGAATCACGCGTATGCGCGGAGACAAAGGGCTGAGAAGGCTGGAGGCGGAACAGGTCATTAGAGTGTGTGTACATAGCACTACGCACTTACAGACAACGAGTAACGAGGCACTGAAATCCACTGCTGCCGGCACCGGACGCCACACTGCCGGTGTACTGATTAACACACTGCACCTTGTGACTTGCACCGACAGCCTGCTGCGAGCACCCGTATGTATTTCGGTATAAGTGAAGCCGCAGCGGATGTGCTGTCGATGTAATCAGCAAATGAGGGTATTGCGACCCACTAATCTGGATATTGGACGTGCGTACCAGTCACATAGTGTCCACAGCGGTGAACCACATGGCAGAATGACGAAGACGGTTCATTTGTCCATTCACGCCGGCGAGCGACTTCGAGACTGGATCTGCGTTTTTAGTCAGAATACGACGCGCGGCATCGCAGATGGTTCGACAGGGACTCAGTCAGAACCGGGCCACTCAGCCTGCCCAAACCAATCCTATCAACGGAACTTCTCGCAGATGTCCGCTGTCGAACGTGCCGTGGCAACGACTACAAAATGCACTCAGATGACTCAAAGCGGAACCGTTGTGTGCGGGTATTGCGTTCTGGACCGGCCCTTGTAGTTCGCAACCAAATTTGCCGAACACAGCGTGAGTCGACTCTGGCGCACGAGCCAAACTTATCAGCATGTGGAAAAGAGATGATGCGCATACCGAGTGCGTTATGAACGTCGCATAGTACACTGGAAAGACGTGGCATAAGTCAACACATCACGGTGAGAAGGATCGGTGCCGCACCTTCGATCGTGTCAGACTCCCTCGTCGCGACGTCCCCGCCTCCGACAAGCAGCGCAGACACGATCATCCGTCTTCCCGGATCCATGGAGACAGGAGGCAACGTCCGGTCATCACTCCGGTGCTAGATTCAAAATTCCGGTATCACGCCGGGACACCGCACCGGGACGACCCTGTCGGAGACAATGGTCGACCTAAGCTCCAGCGCACCAGGCGAGCGATGAATGAGAGACTTACCCATAAAATATCATACATGGCATAATGCTTGCACAGGATTGGGTTCTCGAGCTGGTTCAAGTCGGCGGCATAGCTAGATCGGTGTAGTACTAGTCAGGATAATGCGAGTGCGGTGAAATTGAATGCCTCACCTGTTGTGGTCCCAGCTTGGTCACGGTTTCATGATTCGACGTTGAAGTCGTAGCCAGAGTGATACAATGAACTTACCAGTGGCGCAGCCAGTGTGTGAGGCTGGGCACCGTGTTCCGCGCATAAACATCGCTTGGTTCACTTAGCATCGGAGAGGTGAAGTAACCGAGCTGGCGAAAGGCAAAAGACGGAGTGTGATGGCATGTAAGCGGAGTAAGTGCGGGAAATGGATGGTACAAAGGTGGAGGGCAGAAAGAGGATAGATAGCACTGGGCGAGCAAGGCCGGCTTTTATAGCTCGTACCTTCCGCGGAGTGGTCCGTGCGTCGTCAGCATGCCACGGAAGATCGTACCATGTCTCGGAACCATCCAGAAGCGGTCTCCGGTACCCGATGCCCGCCGTTCCCTGACGTCGCTTGCAAACTCCGGGCTAATGCGACTGTTATTCTCTCCTCCCTAGCGAGTTTCCAACCGTCGGAAGGCAACACGTACGTTCCAATTGATGCATCGCATATGAGCGTTCTGATAGGCGCCGTCCGGAGGTTTCACGCAAGCGAGACTACGTTGCGACGTGAGCATATTGCTCGTACTCGGGTTGCCTTTGAATGTAAGCTGAGTGGTCTTGTCCTGTGCGAGTGAGCGGGCCGCATCACCTGCGATGTTTGTACTCACAGTCACAGTTATAGAAATACAGGGTCGACCGTTGAGGGTAGTCGAGTACGAGAGGCAGGTACCGCCGCAGGAGGAGCAACGGATGATCGCGCGCAGAGGAAAGAGAATAGGCGCGCGAGAAAAGCGGTTGAGAGCCTCGTGTTCTGAGATCGGCTGGGGCGATCTCACGCTCTTCCGGATTGCACGCCTCCTCTCTGGCGCACTCCGCCCAGGCTCCTCCCCACCATACTGGACGTGCACTGACCGCCTGTTCCATACAGACATTTTTGAATGTTGCCCTCGCAGATATCACCCATATCTGCACTTGTATTTGAGACATGTAGTTGGTCACAGTAGTACTTATCATTGCAAGACTTGCTCTTTTCGGACCAAGGAGCAGTGGCAATGAGCCTTTGCTCACACTGTGAGGTACGCGCATCACAGGCCTGCCGAATGGAACAGTGACGTAGTATTCTGACTGCATTCCATTTCAAGGTAAAGCCGGTGTACGATCACGGAGAGCTTGGCCCGCCGAAGGGACAAGCGCGCTCGGCACCCGAGGGCTTCGGAGGACCGCATTCGTGCGACATTTATTCTGCACGCAGACTATTGCTTACCCTGCATGTAAATACAGTAGCTAGAGGAAGAAACATCACTTGAGAAATGCAGCCTAGGACATGATCTGCTCGAGGGTACCAGCCAATACTGGACAATTCAGGATTGGCTGACAGCCTTGGGCAGACAATGTCCTTGCCATCGGAAGCCGGTGCCGGGGATTATCCCCGGTTGCCAAGCGGTAATTCAATTGATGAGGTCATTGTTCTGGAGCGGTGTTGCCTGTTCGAGTCTGATGGATTCAGAGATTTGATCGGCTCATCAATATTTCCTTTTTTGTAACAGACAACAGCTTGAGGACATGAGTTATTGAGAGATTAGAAATGGTTCCTAAGCCCTAGACAGTACAAACATTTCTTTCATTGTGAGACCTAAGAGTGAGGATACAGCACAGTGCTGAGCTTGAGTGAGAAATTGTACCATACAGGGCCTGAAACACTCAGTGGCCGCTTAGCCACCATCAGCCACCCATGGCCGAAGGCTCGAAGCGGTCTTGACCGGCAGAGCCTAATTTGGGTGAACAATGGGAGGCCGGACTCAGCCCGAGGCCGAAGGAAGCCCGCGGAGTTCAGCGACGAACTCCAGTCTCCAGTATATATACATGAGCAGGCCCACCCTCCTCTCACGGAGCAGAAGCTATGCCAGGCCATGGTAAGTACCATAGCCAATCTGCTCTGTTGCTTACACTAACCATTCCATATGTTCGACGTCTCACAGATTGTTACTAACAGACGAGCTGCCCCATGCTCGAAGCTGGACAGCACGCAGATGCACAGTAAGTCAGTTCGCAACTCATACAGCAGGTCCTCGTACTGACTGTGTCCCAGCTCACAGGTGGTATTGCACTCGCCGAGACAGACACGCAGGCAACGGGTAATGTAGGCTCGCCGAGACGAGGACCAGTGACCAGGTGAGGTTTCCCGGCCGCCCTCGCCCTCGAGCCACACTCACGAACACGCTGGTTCACAGGCAATCACTCGGAGCACGCGCACGATATACTATGTCTCATTAGATAACAGCGAGCGAGGCTCACGGTACGTTGCTCATCGAGCCTTCATCACTGATCCAGTACTCACCCCTTGTCCCGACAGCACAGCTCTCCGACGAACAAGGCTACACGGCACACGACCCACCACAGACGACCTATCCCAGACTGGACAAACGGCGCAGAGGCTTGTCGTCCGCCAGGTGTATTGGCGAACTCCGTCCTGGTCTCAAGTCTCCACCATCGACAGCCGTCGTATGCGTGTGTCCGGTCTGCAAGCGTACTGCATGCTGCTCCCAGAAGCCCCACATGGCATCCGCGCACCGGCCCAAGCAAACGGTCCCCATCCCTCTACGAGACAGAGCCGCAAGAGACCGTATCTAGTACGCTCGTGCCCGTCATGTTGGTCCCTCCCGCCCAAACTTCCTCTGCATACCCCTCACGAACGACACGTCCATCGCGCACTCCTCGGGTTCATTCACGTCGGCTCGGTGACGTTGCTCGCTCGCAATGTACGGCAACGGCTGGTCACGCACGAGGAAGGCGATGTCTGCTGTCGTCCGCCGGACGTCTCGTTGCGTACCTCGATTGATGCCGAGAAGGAAACCACTCGGTCAACGTACCTCGTCTGCGCGTGAGGGGCTTGGCCTCGACACGCACACCGCCGCTCCTACGTGGATCCCACTGATATCTGTTGGGGCTGCTCTGTTCCCCCCAGTACCTTCTTGTACTACACCGTCGCCATCCGCCGTCCGGACCGTCACAACGTATCGTCGTCCGGTGAGCTGAATGTGGTGTGTCCCAGCTTGTGCTGCATCGACGGGCATGGCACAGATCCTTTGCGGATCTCCTGCACGAGGCCACCGTCTTGGGGCGCGCCCCCGCATCTCCATGGAATCCTCTGGGACGACTCGCAGTCCAACCTTTGAACACACGACATATCGTTGTCCGGCGAATCGGACCCTGCGCGCCCCTGTTCACCGGGTCCCTTGTCGATGTCTCCAAGTCCGCCTCTCGCCCACGTCGAGGCGGGCAACGGTGCGGGTTCGTACGAGGGTCTGGTTCGGGTGCTGTCCGGTTGTACAGCACGCGATCTCCACCGGACACCCTTGTCACTACCGCAAATGAGCATGGTCAGTGGACCTACCTCGATTGAATCAACGTTGCACGATGACGTGAACACGTCGCCACTCAGTCTCCCCTCTCACACCGTCTTCGCCCGTCCTCGTTTGCACCCACCGAACATCGTTGACACGACGTATGGGCGTCTGGCAAATTTGGCGGTCCTCGCGCGTGCACCGTACCTCGACCGGTCATGTCGACTGCACACAACGCGTCTTGCCACGGAAGCTGCTGGCTGACGCGGGGGAACTCGGTGAGCAAGCACGTCGTCACCGATACACCGTCATCTGCGGCCCCGGTCCCTTGGCACCGTATTTCGACCTGCAAAGACACGACACATCGTCGTCCGGCCAACGGACCTCCGACAACTGTCGCGCGTCCACCACCTCGGTCTGCACGATTATATTGAGGCGTCCTCACGCTCCGCCGGTCGTCTTGAGCGGGCCCGGTTCGACGAAGACACGAGGTATCGAATTCCGGCGAGCGGGATCGTGTGAGCGGGGTGGGCTCTCGCGGGGAGTCGAGGCGAAGGGAGCTCGAGGTAAGCGTTCAGCCGCTAGTGGTAACCCGTAGCTGACGGTGAGCAGGGCACTGGCAGTGGAGAGGGTACTGCCGAGGGACCACTGTCCAGGTGAGTAGAGTGTGCTATGCTCTGCGCGCTACGGTTACTCACGTAGGTTCGCCAACAGGTGCGTATCTGACATCCAACCACGTGCGAATACCACCGAGGGACGCGAGGGAGGGAGGGAGCCTGTTCGCGATGTGGAGTACAGCTGAGTGGCTGACGAGGAATCGTCTGCCGCGTTATCAATTAGCTGGTCGCCCTCGCGGATGATGCGTACCACGGCGTACGTCACTGGACGAGACCATCGGGACAGCGGGAGGGTCGTAGATTCGGAATCCGGAGATGGATAGCGGGGAGCACGGCATGCCATGGACGTGACGAGATGAGTCAATGCATCTGGGAATGAAGGATGCATGACTGACGCCGACTCGTCTGCCGCGTTATCAACTAGTAGCCATGGCGGATGCTGTATACGCGATCGGGACGGCGGGAGGTTCGTGGGCAGAGTGAGTTCAGAGATGGACGGCGGATATGCTCTAGAAACAACGAGGTGAGTGTGAGCGTCTACCAACGAAGGATGCGCGACTGACAGAAACTCGCCTGCCGCGTTTTGAACTGGCAGCAAATGCCGAGTATGCAGCCACGGCGAGTGACGGGACGGCGCGGGGATGCTAGGAGGACGGCGCGAGGCGTTGTAGGTGCGACAGGCAGCGCGACGAGGTGAGTCGGTACACGGGATTTGAAAGGCGCGTACCTGGCTGATGGCTCTCGTCTGCCGCGTTATCAACTTGTAGATCGCGCGAACGGGCACGTCACGGTGTTGCGCAGAGGGATGCGGCGACTGAGCACACATCGCAGAGGGTGAGCACGTACCGTGTCCGCGGCCGTCGACTGAGAGCAGCGTTCGTTTTGCCACCGAGTGTCCCTGCGGGGAGGCGGACGTATGCTCGTACATAAAGAAAGAGAGACGGACGTTCGAAAGAAGGCAAATTTTTTCGACCCTCCAGCCAATCAGCATGCGAGGAGGGACGGAGTGACGCGTCCTCCGCGCACGATCGGCCAATCAGAGCGGCGATCGAGCGCCCGTTCGAAATCGCGACTTGCTTCCGATGTTGTCGACGCGGCTTCTACACGCACTCGCACAGGGTTGACGCGTGTTCCATGTGCGTCATGCGGGGCCTGGACCACCGTCTCACTTTTTGACAGCGCAACCTGGCCATCCTCACTCCAGCGCTGGCGTCGCGCAGGGCACCGACCCAGTGCTCTTCGTCGACGTCGCTCAACGGCCGAGCGATCCCCCTCAATTCGCCTACTTCTCTACGCGCGCGACGCCGGTACGTCTTACTCTCAGTGTGCAGGGATGGATGGCGAGCTCATCATGTGTCCGCGCTGTGTACGCTGGTCGCGCATTCTACTTTCATGGCATGTCTTCTATCACCATTCGAAACATAACTGAAGCTCAGGTGATGGGAAACCCGCTCTCTGACAGTCAGCGACCTGCGGTTGACTGGTCGGCGGAGGCTGACAGTCACCGCGACCCTCGTTATAAGTACCTTCGCACCGTCTCCCTCCTCTACCTCACAGCCTATATTCTTCGTTCGCCTCGTCGCCCCCCTACACTCGTTTTTCATACACAGGATGCCGCCCAAGACGCCCTCACTCTCGGTGCACATCTCCTACCGACTCGACGGCAGCAAGGTCGCCTACATGCGCAGCCGCGAGCACGACGTCTGCGAGTACTACCCTGAATTTCTCGAACGCGACCTTCTGTACCTCCAGCTCCCCTCAAAGTGGATGTACGACACGACGCTGCAGAGCCTGCCCAAGGGGAAGATCCAGTGCAGGTGGTTCGCGGGCATCGTGGACGACGACTCGGAGGTGCGTTATGCTTTCTCGAAGTCCTTCTCTCACTGAAGCGTGTCCCCCAGTCTGGACTGCTCGAACAGATCGCCGGGCAGGTCGAGTTTCTCAACAACCCGGGTGCAGCTCAGCTGCTCAAACGCCTCGAGATGTGAGTGCCGTGCTGCTATTCCCAACATGAGAAACACTGACCCAGCGCGTTCGATTGGCAGTTCCAAGATCGAGCTCGCGCAGCCGTGAGTGGTCTTATCCTCATGCTTCTCCGTACGAATTCGTTCTTCACGCCTACCGAACGGCTCATCCATCCACCGATTCAGTGGCCCGCCATCCCTGCTGGATCGTGCCGGGTTCCACCCGCATGCATGCATGTATGCGGCCGTGTCCTTCGCCCGGTCTGGCACCAGGCATCGGGCAGGGCTCTGTCTCGCTATGGCGCTGCCCCCAAAGACCGTCACCATCCCGTTCCGAGTCCTATCCGAGTTGAACACCTGCTCACCAACTCGCCCCACGTAGGACCCCAGCCACGCAAAGCCCCGTCGTCCAACCGTCCGACGTACCACATCAGCCACGTTCCGAGCCTCAGACCAGCGCGCCAGTAGCTGCAGAAACCGCCACACGGGCGGAACAGGAGACGCATGCCGGGGACGACGGCCAGCGCACGCCCGCAGCGCCTACCGACCCGAAGGTCGCCGAGCTCGAGGACCTCCTCGCGCAACACAAGGCCTGCTACGCTAAGCACACCGCGGAGAACACCGGTGAGTGCGAGTGAGCGCGTCTGCATTCCGAGCACGATACTCACCCGGGCTCGTATTATCCGCGCCCTCCGGTACCCGCGCACGTTGCCTCGACGCAGAACTGAACGATGCGTGTCGGCGTCTGGAGGAGGAGGAACGGCGGGCACGCGAGGAGAGGGCGCGTAAACGTGAGTGGCCAATCGTGCGATGTCGGTGACCACTCATGCAGTGTCCGTGCAGGCTTGCGTGGCGGTGCAAGCGGGGCCCGTGGTGGAGGTCGTGGAAGCGGAAGGGATGTGCGGCAGAGGGTGCTGTGATGCGCGGGAGGAGAGGGGTCCGAGCCCGGGGTCGTGCAGTGGGCGGATCCGCTTTGAGTCGTGAATCGGAGCTCTGTACCTGCGTTGGTTTGAGAGACGGAACAGTGCGCACGATGAATGGATGCTGAGTGAAGAGGCTCTTCTCGCTCTCGGTGCGCAAACCGAGTGACAATCTCAGTGCACAGCAGTGATCCATGGTTCAACGTTCAGGTCCCGGGCGTTGTCCACATGTGCCACGGAACACGGGTTCCTGCGCAAGACAGTGCGCGGTCGGAAGGTCGTCCGAAACTGACGAGGCTGTAGGTACAGACCATCCATGCGACGTGCCTTCGAACCCAACCGACTCTGTCCTCAGTTCCCGACGAGGTCGGTCGACGCGGCTCACACAGCCTCGGCTGTGCGAGAAAAACTCGACATTCCGAGCTGGAGAAGCAACTACGTTGCTGCGGCGAACGGGGAGACCATAAACCTATAATGACAATGATAGAAATGTGTTCTGTGTCACAGCCAGTGGTACAAAACAAATGTCGCTGATACATCAATATAGGCTCACAGACGTATCCAATCATCCTACACCGAAGCCAGCTGGGATGGGCTCGCCTTACGGGCGCGCAATGGACGCAGTTACAGAATCCAAATCTCTGACAAGGCGGTCGTACCGCACCTGCAGCTCTGCACGACGTCAGCACCGTCTCGTGCCCATCAACACGAGTGACCTACCTTCATGTACCGTCGTCACGTCCGACAGCGTGCTCTGCAGCTCCCGGATCGCTTCGTTATGCGCTGTGAACGCTGCCCTCAGCATGCGACGACCCAAAGCAGACGAGCGACGACGTACACTGGACCACCTGGTTCAGTCGCTCCTGCTCCTTGGCCCTCACGGAAACCTCCATCACTGCACGCCCAAAGTCAGTGTCTGACGCACAGGCGAAAGCGGTAGCCACTCACGGATGACATCAACCTCCAAGTCACTCTTGTCCTTCTTGCATGCCTCCAGCTGTTCCTGGAGCGAAGCGATCTGCACCGCATTATTGTGGCAGCGGGACACTAGCCTCGTTGTCGCGTCTTGGAGTTCGCGCCCATTCTCGGCAGTCTGAGTGGTCACAGGTACGTTGGATGGGACCGAGTCATCGGAGGCACCAGATACAGAGGCCGTCGTTCCGCTGACTGCCAGAGATCCCGAGGCGCCAAGGAGACCAGCCGAAGAGACACTAGGACCAGGAGCCAAGTCGGTCGCAGCACAGGTAGATGCGAGGCGAGCACCAGACGACGGAGCGGCCGGCGCAGAGGGACCTAGAGCCCGTACAGCTGTGCTGGCGCCCGCTGAGTTATCCGTAGATTTGGTCCGCTCCTCGTGACCCGACGCAGCAGGAGCGTTCTTAAAGCCACGGACGGCAAGGCTCTGGTCTTCCGGAATAGAGCCAGCCCCTCCCGGAGACTCGGCCTGCTTGGTAGACGATTGTGACGAGGCCTGGCTGGTCCGGCGTTCTGGTGTAGGTCGATTCTCAGCGGAAGTTGTCGAGGAGGCGGTCGAAGTCGAAATTCCCGAGTCGCGTTCTCCGCGAGGACTACTGCAGCGACGCTTCGGATGGGCAGTAACATCGGGGTCGCCGTTCGCTGCAGATCGTGAGCGCTTATGCGAAGCCGTCTGTGAATCGGTAAGGTCTGTCTTGGGCTCGTTGAGGTTGAAACCGCTAGCATTCCTCTTCGGCACGTCGACGTTGTTGTTCCTCATGCCAGGAGCACCATTCGCCTTCGGCGGCCCGGGGATGCCTTGGCTATTTACCTTGACCGCACTCGGAGCATGCTCAGTTGCTTCTCTATAGCATGAAAAATGGCGACCATGTGCCCGGGCCCGGGATGAGCATCACGATGTCGAGAGACGGAAAGAAAGTAACTCACGCATATAAGTTCACAATCTCGCTGCTACATTGACGGAGCGGGTTGGAACCGCATAAGGACTGAGATAACGGACACTTGACGAGGTACGCTCCGACGTTGCGAAGTCGTGGATGCGTCGAGACTTGCAAACACTGTGGATTCTTGATCGCACCTCATTAATGATGTTCTTCTGGGTGTCTGATGTCAGGAAAGCCGCGAGTGAGTGGACAACACACGCACCGTCTCATCGTCATGGGATCAGAACCCCCAGTGACAGATAAACTCCCCGTTGTTTCCAGGAAGGATAATTCCGGATGGCGGTGGGATACGCATCGCTCTGAGGTCCTCGCGTATTATGCGTAAATTGGGATCGTTGCGACCCTCCGCGTCACGACCGAGCATGCGCGACCTATAGCCCCGCACAGTGAGGTCGTAACGAACCAGTACCGCGCATGGTACTAAGACGGGCTTGCGTAGACTGCCAGTGGTCATTGCGTGTTGTAGGAGGGATATCCAGGTAGGCAGGCCGCACCAGTGCGACGAGTGGAATGTTGAGGGAAATAAGGTAGTTGAATTCGAACCACCACAGCGGGGCACCTTTCAAAGTGCATTCTGACAGACCCACGTGGTGAGGTGCGCCGCCGATTCAGGCAGATGGGCTCTATGCCAGTATAAAAGGCCACGCATCGTACTTACGACATTTCCCCTCACTGGCACTGCCTACTCAGCCTACTCAACGGTTCATAAAGACAATGGGTGAGTACACATTTGGAGAAGCAGGCTGAGCAGCTGTGATCCAGCTCATGAACTCACGTCCGAGGCCAACAACGAAAAAGGTACATGTCACCGTTTACCTGAGACATCCGAGCGTTTGTCTGACCCCTCCCAAATGCGCATTTGAGAGGGCGCAACCAAACCCGGGCTGGGTTCCGGGGCTGGCACATCAAGGGACCTTGCGTATCCCCAGGTTACAAGATCAATAGACATATGATCCTCTTAGGCACCGGTGGACATTACGCGCGCTCTCGCGTTGTACACAACTGGCGGTCAGTCACCGTGACGTGCAGCCGACCGTATGTGCCACGAAGCGACGTGACACTCTGCGAAGAGGGGATTCGGCGTTGGTTCCAGGATCGGAAGATGACTGATGCGACGCTCCAGACAGTCAGATGGCGGGGATTGGCATCCTAAGGGAAGCGAATCAGTGAGTAGGGACCCAACGCAGATATCAATGGAACGGTAACGACCTATTGTAGCGCCGCTGTGGACTTGTTAACGTGACGCGCATAATGGGTAGAAGCCGAAGCTGCTGCTCAGGATTTCTACGTTAGTGAGTTCAACCGATGTGAGTGGCCACAGACCATAAGTGACGTGTTCCCGGCGGACAACTGAGGAGCTGTGTTTCGCCTGTGAGCTGACTCACTGTCAGCCTCGACAACGGTAGCCACAGCTTACCATCGGAGTTTCATGCCTTGCATCTTGTGGGCGTGTGTGTACTAGCGGAAACAAGATCGATGCACGGCGGGTGGATAAGTACTTACGCGGTCGGTTATCATGCATTCTCACGATAACGATTTTCTCGAACTCGCCCTCCGACACTCCCCAGGCTACTGCTTCAGGCAGCAGTCCTCCTCCTCGGCTGTAAGTCATCGCGCAGCGGTCGTCCACTGCTCGGTGCGCTCCTTGCGTAAAATCCTTTGGCGTCGAGTACGACTTAATTGCACGTGATCGGCAGCCAGCCTCACAGAACACAGGAACGCGCGCCACGCCCACCGGCAACTGCCTTTCAGAGTATCGAACTCGGAAAATCCACAGGCGTAACGGCAGGTATCCGTCTCGGAACTCAGCCTGGGTCTGGTTGCGCCCTCTCAAATGCGCCTTTGGGAGGGGGCAGACAAGCGCCAGTGTCTGCGGTGCCGTTTGGATGTGTACATTTTTTATGATTTGATCGTCCATCCTGGATGTTCGAATTCTAGGAATATTCAAGTACTGTACACGCGCGTGCATGTCTGAGGCCATATGCTGGGTTGGAGTCATGAGAGAGAAGGAGAATGATGTCTGAAACAAGCAATCCGAAGTACGTCGTCCCTATTCTCCGTTGATTGACCGCGCGCTGAGGGCCGCGGGCGGCATAACAGCGCATAATGAGATGTCCAGACGCTGCGGAGAACGCTGCGCCAGCAGTCCGTATACGCAAACCACTCCCATGCTGAAATCGGACATAAATGCGGATACAGTAGTGACCGCCTTGTCGGTGACGCCTAGAGCTGCATCTTTAGTGGCGGTATTCATGTTCATCGGTCAGTCACCCTTAACAATTTGAGATGGAACACTACGTAGAACGGCAGCTGAATATTGAATAAGGGCACCATTCTCGGCAGCCTGCCTAGTGCGCAAACCGAATAAACACCTGACGCACGCCAGCGATACGTGGTTTGAGTCACTCTTACCTCGACCGTCCACTGGCCGCAATTGTGGAGGCAATATATGTGACATGTCTTCGATTTCAACCGACGGCGTCCTTAGTCCCCGACTCGGAGGAGGTTGACTGTCGGTATAGCCACTCACGTAGCCTCGGTTGTATGAGAAAGCCTTGTATTTCTGAGCTAGGGAGACAAGGACATCACTAAGGCGGATGAGGATATCGAAGAAGAGTGGTCACAACTCAGATACATGGAGGAACCTCGGTATGAAACATATAAAATGATAGAATGTGTTCTAGGTCACAACCAGTGGTACAAAACAAATGTCACTGATACATCAATATATGTCCACAGACGTATCCAATCATCCTACACCCAAGCCAGCTGGGATGGGCTCGCCTTACGGGCGCGCGATGGACGCAGTCACAGAATCCAAACCTCTAACAAGGCGGTCGTACCGCACCTGCAGCTCTGCACGACGTCAGCACCGTCTCGTGCCCATCAACACGAGTGACCTACCTTCATGTACCGTCGTCACGTCCGACAGCGTGCTCTGCAGCTCCTGGATCGCTTCGTTATGCGCTGTGAACACTGCCTTCAGCATGCTACGTCCCAATGCAGGCGAGCGACGACGTACACTGGACCACCTGGTTCAGTCGCTCCTGCTCCTTGGCCCTCACGGCAACCTCCATCACTGCACGCCCAAAGTCAGTGTCTGACGCACAGGCGGAAGCGGTAGCCACTCACGGATGACATCAACCTCCAAGTCACTCTTGTCCTTCTTGCAGGCCTCCAGCTGTTCCTGGAGCGACGCGATCTGCACCGCATTATTGTGGCAGCGGGACACTAGCCTCGCCGTCGCGTCTTGGAGTTCAACGGTCTGGGTCGTCACAGGTATGTTTGATGGAATCGAGTCATTGGAGGCACCAGATACAGGGGCCGTCGTTCCGCCGAGTATCAGAGATCCCGAGGCGCCAAGGAGACCAGCCGAAGAGGCACCAGGAGCCAAATCGGCCGCAGCACAGGGAGATGCGAGATGAGCACTAGACGACGACGCGGCGGACCCAGAGGAACCCAGAGCCCGTACAGCTGTGTTGCCGCCAGCACAGTCCGTAGATTTGACCTGCTCTTCGTGATGCGACGCAGCAGGAGAATTGCCTAAGCCACGGAAGACGGAGCTCTTAGCACCTTGAGGAGCAGAGCCAGACCTCGCTTGCTTGGTAGACGACGAGGCCCGGTGGGTGCGACGTTCTTGCGGAGGTCGATTCTCCGCAGAGGTAGTCGAGGAGGTGGTCGGAGCTCCCGAGTCGCTTTCCCCGCGAGGACTACTGCAGCGGCGCTTCGAATGGGCAGGAGCATCCGTATTGCCGTTCGCTGCAGATCGGGAGCGCTTATGAGAAGCCGCCTGTACGGTCTCTGCGTTCGGCGTCAGCACTCTGGGGACATCTTTCGATCTCGGCTTCGACATACTGTGAGTTTCCTGGGGGTTTGTCTTCGGTGCATTACGACGATGCTGGTCGGTGGCTTCTGGTGCATTCGGATTCTCTTGGAAAACGTCACTACAGAACAGGCGATGCCGCCATCATGTGACAGAGTCAGTCACGTCACAACGCGAAGGCAGGGAACAGCTTACGCCTGTAAAGGTACGACCGCAATGCTGAATGTGGGATAAGTTAGCAATGAAAACAACCTGCAGTGTAGAATGAAGGTGTCGGTCACCCCAGGCCGCTCGCTGCCCTGCTATTTCGCATGCATTAGAGTGCCGTGGCTTGACAGTTTGACGTCGGCAGGGGCAGCAGGGGACAGGACATCAGAAACACGCTTGTAGTGAAACCAAAAACCACCAGACGCCACAAAACAGCGTCCAGGAGGCTCTACACAGATCCCCCGCGAAAAGCGGCACTGTCATACTACTGCGCTGCATATACGTATTATGCTGAACACAATGTCCGGAATGAACAACAACAGACACGAAAACTAGACTCACATGTCGAGGTGACGGTAACAGCGAGACAGACACAGTGCTCTGATCCTTGCTTCAGCGGCGTTGACAAGTTGTGGCTGATGACAAATGGCGACATCAACTACCGCATCAAGGCCAGGGCTTGGGAGCGAATAAATGAAGCACGCACCGTCTGAGGACCATGAGCTCCGAGCCCCCAAGAGCACAGAACCTCTCCGCGCTTCTCATTCAACAGGACAACTCCGGATGGATACGGAATTCGCATCTCCTGGAGATCTTCCAGAACAAAGTATGAATCAAAGCTGCGTATGCGGAGATCGAAAAAGCGTGCTCTGTGCCCCTTGAGATCATAACGAAAGAGCACCGCGAGCGGTCGAATGGAGTGAGGCTGGGAAGCGGTCATTTTGTCCAGGCGCAGGAGTGGCAAGATATACAAGAGGAACGAAGGAGAAGGCCGCGAGGACAGGCCGCACCCGTGCGACGTTGTGATGGTTGAGAGGAAGACAGAAAGTTGAACCAAGTACTGCAGCGGGTCCGCTTTTGAGGACCGTTTTGGCGGGATGACGCAAACACGTCACGACGTGGCTGCGACAGCAAGGGATGACGCAATGACATCTGGGTGCTGGCGTAGAGCTGGTCCTCTGACTGTCTTCTGACAGTGCGAATCCCACGTCAATCGCCACCAACGTGCTGCTGAATAGCGTGGCGAGCCCTATGGCGCGTGAACGCGAGGAGTAGATGGAATCCCCTCCTCCTCCTCCTCCTCCTCCACAAATCATGAATCGCCACCAGGAATATAAAACGGTGCTAGCGACTATGTTACGCACGCTTCATGTCGCCTTTTCACTCGGTGTTGCGTATGAGAATTCGAACAAATAGGAAACTGACCAAAAAGTTACACATCACCGTTACCGCAGGCACTGGTGCTTGTCTGCCCCCTCCCAAAGGCGCATTTGAGAGGGCGCAACCAAACCCAGGCTGAGTCCCGAGACCGGGCGATTCGTGCGCACAGACCTCACCATGTACGCGAGATTGACAATATAACGGGCAGTTTCCAGTGGAGGTGGCGCGCGTTCTTGCGTTCCCTATGGCGGGCGGCTAATCACGTGCGGCTAAGTCGTGCACACCGAGGCAGGTTGCCCAAGGGAACCCCATGAAACAACACGAAGCGCTGCTGCTCGACGACCAACAGCCGAGATTTTGGGCGCTGAACGGCCTGAAGAGGGCGAGGGCCCAAGAGGATCGTGATCTATGAAAACGCGCGATAACCGGCCGGGTACCCGCCCATTGATCTTGTCTCGCGCGGACCGCCACACACGCGCCCACAAAATGAAGCAGATTGTTTACGATGTCATCCTATGAGATTTGACTCGTGTCCCAGACAGTTGAGGGCCAGTGAGAAAGCTCACTGGTATTCTTCCAAAGGATAAGCGAATAGGATGACCGCAGGCGCGGTCCACAACATGGTCCGCGAGCTAGGCACATAGCTCCTCGGTCGTCCGCACGAAAGCCGCCCATTGTTGCGCGACTTGCCCTCGAGCAACGTCATCCTTCCTCAAGATGCGGCGCAGACCTGCGAATCCGACGTCGGTAAGCCACGCTAGCACGCAAAGCGGCGATGAGAGTACTCACGAACATTTTCTTCATTCGCTAGATGCTCATCGCACCACAACTCAGCGCATTCCGTGCGCAGGGCTATCCACGACCGCGGAGTGAGTGTGTTAGTTCAGCTCGCCGCGTCAAGGACAAGTAGATCACACCTTCTTTCTCTTTTTGGCGCACGTTCTCGCTGGCTTGGCGGACCGTAAGCAAATGACGGAGGCGGAGCACCGTCTCCGTCTCGGGCAGCGGTGGTGCAGGGAGGACGTCATGTATGCTAGGAGTTGGTTTGACGTCGCCTATCATGTTGGACGGTTGAAACGGCGGCGGCGTCGCATGTACGCTAGTCGAGCAGTGGATACCTTTGATTTGTAGCACGACTGAGCGACTTACGGAGGTGTAACTTCGACGTGGGCTCTGCAGAGTAAGCAAACGTGAGTCGGTTGTATGCGCAGCATGGCAGGGCACGTACATCTCGAGGAGCTCCAACAGCCTCGCAGCCTCGGGCTTCAAAATGAACTCGACGCGTGAACGCACGGTCTCGTATAGATCCTGCCAACCGGGGTAAGACAAGCCAGCCCATGGGTGTCGCTCAAGAGCAGCGAATAGATGACACACCGGTATATCCGCCCTGTAACTGCACACCAGCCAACCGTCCTGCCTGCTCTCCACTGTCATAGCATGCGGCTCGGGCAGCCGCATGTACCAGAGGTCCCGCCGGAGGAACTTGTCTCGGTAGTCGCGGTCCTGGGGAGTGGGACGTCTGAGGTACGCACTCTTGGAGCCGCCGGCACGGTAGTGGATGTTGACCGTGAACATGATTGGTCGAGGCAGGGTCTTGAAGAAGGAAGTGTGGACGGCGGTTGAAAGGCGATATAAGCACGCGATGGGAATGCACTGGGTCAGTGTGATTCCAGAACTGACTGCCATTGTCAGCCGCTGTTGCCAGCCTCTAAAGTCAACCTTGGGTGAGTGACCCCGTAGCCCACGCTTCCGGGGCGCTGAGATCTTGAAAAACGTCAGTGAAAATGAGAGCTTGCATCCAAATGAAGGCCGTTCAAACGTTCATCGGTAAACATAGTCAGACCATGTCCGAGGTCCTGAGTGAAGCAAAACTAGATTTGTATGCCGTGCGCGGAAATAGACCAAGACAGCGAGCAGGGTACAGTGACATGTTAGGGTCCAAAACAGATCCAACGGTGCTATAAACCAAGATACGGTATTACTGCTTACCGACGAGGTCGTTCGCGAGCGCAAAAAGTCAGCTTAGCCAAAGCTCCCCAGTGCACCATCTTGTCCTTGCCGTTGCGCTTGAATCTCCGGTGCTATACGTGTAAGCATGGTTAGTGCCGTCTTGAACGTATTCCTTGGAGGCCCGGGGCTGGGCGCGGGTACAAGGGTCTGCAATCGGTACAGATGTCAGCCGTCGACATCCAACGCAGTCTTGCATTTCCTTTGCCTAGAGGTGCATCACGTGTAGGCTTGCGCAGCAAATAAGTTGGCTCCCCACAGGCAAGAGGATGAGCAGGAACGAACTGGAGATGTGTCGCTTCAAATCTGGTCTTCGGAGGAGGACTGGCCATACTGCGCTTTAGGTCACGCAGCCAGCTTGAAGGTCACGAATAGACGCCAGCGTGACTTGATCTCGGCAGTGGACCGAGTGAGTGAATTCCAACTGAATTCGACTCTTCCGTTAGACTCACGTCGTCGCCTATCGTGCACGCATTGTCAATGAGTAGATACAGAGTTTTCTGTATGTTAGAACTCATAGGATCGTGACGGAGTACTGTGAGTCGCCCTACTTTCGGTTGACAATTCAACTTGGTTCTGACTCTCTGATCGTGACCGCAAAGATAGTAGGGCAGCGCGCTGGCGACGATACCGGCACACTTAATGATTCTAACCTGCGTAATGAACCAAACGTGCTTTATGGAACGGATTCTCACCTTGCCTCATAAATGACTTGATTGGTCGTTGCTAGGTGTCGAGGGGCGCGAGCGAGTCAAAATATCCACCGTTCCTTCATTCATTCTTCATATCAAGATATCCATGCAAGAGTGAATATGGTATAGCAATACCCGAACCTACCAGTGACCGAGCAGCCCGAAGATGAACCCAAAGACGAACCAAGTGCAAAGACGTCAGAAAGGTAACGTTCCGTAATAGTCAACGGTGACGGGTGTGCGGCCTATTGTTGACGCAGAACTCAGGAGAACGATGTCGGTTGGTACGCTACACTATTCGTCACCCGTGCGGCGGATTTCATTTGTGATACTAGAGGATGTCCCACTATCACGTCGGTCAGCAGCTCGATTGTGTTTGCCTGGCGGTCTTCACTGGACAGTACTCACTGGACATAAGGGAGAAATTTATCCTTTACTGCCGTCAGTGAGCATCTTGGAGGTGGGATTTACAGATTTACAGCGGCCTTCAGGTCCCTCGCCGAGTGCTAATTTCATCTATGACTACCTATTCAGCCGTTTTGGACAGCTCTCTAGTGATCGACGGGATGGACAGTCAAATTGGCAACCAGCGCGTGGTCCTACCCGGCAGCGGCTGGCTGTATAGAGCCGCATCGCAATGGAGCCGATTGCAATGTGAGCCTCTCCGCATCTCCTTTCTGACGTCGCACGCAGTCTCAACCCGTCCGACTCTTGCACTCTCCCCTCTAAACACAGTCGATTCTCGTTCTCTATCCAGGATGCCCGCGCTCGCGATTACAATCGACTACTTTGGCCTCAAGGCAGAATACATGAAGATCCACAGGGAACAAGCTGGCGACTTCCTCGAGACGATCCTTGCTGAGGATCTCACAACACTTGACTTCTCGCCTCCGAGGCAGGTCTGGCTCGTCGATTGGGAGCACGCTCGACTCATGTGCTACTGGAAGTCGAAGGGTGACGATGGGGTAGGTTCATTCGACCTTACGCACAATCGAGCAGATTGGTGACTGACGTTCTGAACCGCTAGTTACGGGTCATCAAACATCTACGGTCAAGGACCCAAGCAGTGCGCAAGGATCCCGCACTCCTTCAGGTTTTGAACATGTGAGTAGTTTTCAACCGTCATGGCAGAACGCGGAGGTCCCGATGAATGGACATCTATGTTTTTATTCCGTTATGGCTGTCTCATAGCACCAGTGGCTCTGCGGCTGACCATATCGCGTATGTCCTGTCGGCTTTGGCTACGGCGTGGAACTGTGAATGTATTCTCGCGCATTTCCTACGCGTACTGCGTAAGAAGTCTCATGATCAGGCGCCCGGTTTAACATCATACTCAACAATCCTTGTTACACAGCGCGCGAATTCAAGTGGTACCACACGCAAGGTAAGTTGGTCTACGCATCAGCATCCTGCCAGTAGTACTGACGTGCATCTCACGACTCAGCCTACCTGCGTCTCGTGTACCTCGGACTCCTGACGCCAATGCTACTGTTTCGAAGTCAGCCGAGCTTCTCGTCAGGGGACTGTCTACCGCCAATCCCGGACATCCTTCAGATGTGCAGGCCGCGCGCAACGAAGCCCTAGCTGACAAGACACGTACCCTCAATGTCCCTGCGCCAGGCAACGGCTCCCTTAACATGATGGCAGGAAGGCCCATCAAAGTCGAAGTCGATGCTGCGACCGCCTTCCACAGCATCTCTGCGGAGCTCGGACACGCTCAGGCGGACTCTATGGACGCCGGAAGTATCCGCCGTGGATTCCAACCCACCACGCAGTCGCCCGTGCCGGTCAAGACCGAGCAAATGGAGGAAGAGGTTGTATTGCAACAGTCCACGGGGACTCTCGTCGGGTACGACAGCACACAGCCGGAGCATGCCATCCACAAGGTCGAGCCATCCCATCGCGGTGAATTGGAGGACACAGCGGAAGCGAACCTGCAACGGGAGATCAGGAAGTCCGAACTAGGCGAGCTGCAGCTCGTCAAAGATTGTACACGTACGTCATGAACATTCCTTGTTTTCCCCGAGTTGACAAAGGCTGCTCGAAGACTGGCTCCGTGGGATCAACGACACGCGTGACCGCTTGCGTTGCTTGAGGGAGGAGAATAGCCGTACGCCCCTCTCTTTCTGCTGCATTCGAAACGATAAACTGATATGATGCTGTCCAAGGCTTCCGCGCGATACATGCGAGCAATATTGCAGATGAAACGCGGATGCTGCACAGTATCCGCGCTGTTGAGCGGGATCTGGGTCTTTTGCGGCGGTAGACATCGCAGCCCAAATACGAGAGGTTTCGGTGCTGTCGACATCGTATCTTCTTGTACCCTAGACTACGACGCCTCCGATCTTCAGATCTAAATTGTTCATTGATCGCTCGGAACAACTCTGTGTGAGCGTATTGAATAATACATTCGTGGTTCACATTGCTATATTCGATGATACATAATGACTGATGCGACACAAGGATTGTAGTGCAATATAGATGGTCTGTGAAAATAGTCTGTGAAGAGGTCGTGGAGCCGTCCAAGTTGAGGATGACAGTCGTAGTCGTGCCTGACTGCACTAACTTGAAGCCTGAGAGGCGGGTGCATCGTGTTCGCCGGCAGAAGCGGGTCCTTCGACCGAGCCATGAAGTTGCCGTGTTCGCAGATCTTCCAGATATCAGTGCAGGTTCAACAGCATCTCTGCATCGACGACCTACATCTACACTCCGCTGTTATACTGTCCAGCGATGTCTGGAGATGCCCAATCTTCTCGTTGCATGCTGATTTTCAGTGATCAGGATTGTTACGAAGCTTTCGGGCTAGGCAGACAGCTACATACCATCAAGATTCTGTGTCAAGCTCGTAATCTCCTGGTCATGTACCTGGATGCATAGGTCTAGCCCTTAAAATTGACCATGTCAATCTCCGGACTCAGCTATGCCCTTGCACGGAGTGAATGCTCATGACTGCTCACCTCTGACCTTGCTCACAGTGCCCCTTTTCTCCGCCAGAAGCGCGATGATCTGTATGGAGTTGTCATTGACTCGATTCACGAGGGCGGTGTTCAAGTCTTGCAAGCGTTGGTCGTCCGAGTCCTCGGCACTTCCTGTTGCGGTGTTGCTTGATTGAAGGCAGAATCGCTGGCACGCCACTGACCAAGTCTTCGGAGTCAATGAGCAAAGGGGCAGATAGAGTGCTAAAGGCCAAAGCAGCGGAGACGTCAAACAGTTGAGATCCCATATACGAGACATCAGAGTCGTTGTCGGGAGCCTGAGGCGAGGCTGAAGCAGGAACAATGGCGTTGGCAGAATGAGATTTGGCAGACGGCAGGCCGCCGGCTGCCGTGGCTGAGCGATCCCCAGGCTGGCCAGTCGAAGACATAGCATCATCAGTTGCGAGACCAAGGTGATTCAGATGCCTAGAAGCTACAGAGCGAGACATAGAACCGCCCGAGGGAGGGTTGATGTTATCGCCCTCGTAGACAACAGAGAGGCTGCCTCCCGTGATCGATTCCGCGCGGCCAAGACTGCCAGACTGTAGAGATCGAGCTCGCCGATGGGATGAACCCGAAAAGAAGTCCTCGGACCTGACGGTGGTGTGGGTGATCGCAGTGACGGCGGATGCCCGTGAGACCCAGTTTTGCAGTTTCCCGTCGATGTAGCCGCTGACGCGACGTCGTTTCAGTTCGGCAGGTAGCGTATCAGCCGAGGTGGAAAGTGCCCTCTTGTGGGACGTAGGGAGTGCGTCCGCGGCGCCGGAGGAGTCATATTCAGTACGTGAGTTCGACGGCGAGATGAGCCATCTGTTACTGTGCGACGTAATGGCAAAGATGTCACTTGTATCCGAAGGTCAAAACATGAGCGGCTTACGGACTCAACACCTTGATCTCCGCGCTGACAGAATAGTGACAATCTCCTGTCAGTCGACGCAGTATGACTTATTGATTTACGTACATCTGATGCTTCCGGTAAGAACCGAGTGTTATGATGTCCTGCACTTTCTTCCGTGCATTGGCGACCACATCCTCCTAAGCTAGGGATTAATGGGCGTAGTGACATGGATGAGGGACTCACCCCTAGTTGCAAATCCCAGTAGCACAACACCGCCCCGCTCTGCCAACTTTGGAGGATCGTGTACGAGGGTGCCGGAATACCCAGCTGTTTGAAGTCTTGATACCATAAAGTGGGAGTAGTATGCGCAAGTTTCCTCCTTGTTCTTTATAAACGAATTCATCTTGTGTCCGCCTTGAGTAGTATCGTAATAGATCGTGGCTGCGAACGGTAAGAATGATCTCGAGCGAGCAGACATTCCTATTCAAAGCCACGTTGGAATCACAGATAGGGATTACTTCGAGAATAAGGTAAGCGGAGGAATCACGACAGGCTGCACCGGTGCAGCTGGAGTAGAAGTTCGGGTAGAAACTAGGAGGAGAGGGTAGGAGGAGAGAAGTTGAACCACGGCAGCAGCGTTACGATGGCGTCACGCGGAAATTGATGTGTCCGTGACCAACCGTAACCTCCTCCTCAGTTGCCCGCCCAACTGAGGACTCCGAGTCGGCTCGATATCGCTTGCAGAAAGATGAAAAAAGAGGGTTACTCCGTCTGCGAAGCACCGAGGCTGCATACAAAGCTAGCGTGAAATGCAGTTGCCGAGCAAACCGTTAATAGTATGGGCAACCGCGTACATCCCAGAGATCCTTCAGCGCTCGAGTAGTAAAAAGCAAATATGGAACTTGGTCCACTCTTTGCCAGCGAGGTGCGAATCTATGCTTTGTATGAGCCAGTGAGCCGCAGTGAGCAAGTCATCTCAAGCTCAGCTCAACTTGAAGACCTAGCCTGAGTTTAGTTTTGGCATCACGAGGTGAGGGGGAGCAGGAAATGTGTCGTGTAGTATATGACAGTACCCTCATCGTGATTCGTTATGATGCCCAACTCCAAGTGTCAAAAACGAATCGCGTCACCGTATACCGTGGAATCCGGTGCTTGCCTGCGCCCTCCGAACCCGCGGTGTTGAGAAGGCGCAATCAAACCCGGGCCAGGTGCCGGGACTGGATACTCGTAAAGATCAAACACATTTGCACGAGATCTACCTCCGTAGTCTTTGACAGTGGAAACCACGCGCGATGTTGCATTTCGTGGGGCCAAGGGTAGATCACGTGGCATCAACTCTACGCACATTGGACACATCGCGAGGCGCGTGTAGCAACGGCGAACATGGCAAGTACTGCTGTAGGGATGAGGAGGTGAAGGGGTGAATTGATGGCCATGGACAGGGCAATATACTGCTTAACTTGCCTGATCGTATGTAATCTTGATGAGCAGCGTGCCAGCGTCTACACGCACCGTAAGATTCGACTCCGATTTGATTGCGTCCGAGTATGTTCGTAAAGAAGTCGCCAACAACTGGTGCATCTGCATCAGGGTTCACGTGCCTACGCGGTCTCTTTTCCGGGCCCTTGTTATCGCATTAATCGGTCTCAGCGTAAAGCCGGCGCGGAATATGCAGTCGGCGAGTCAACATAGAATATTGTGTCATACAGCATTGTCACGTACATCTCGACAATGAACGCCCACCGAGTGGTAGATTGTCAACAAAGTATCCACAAATCTCACTTCGCTCTTTGTCAGTCCGATGTCTGTGTATGCTGCGTAATAACAGCGAGCCGCAGCCATGAACTTCGCTGCCAATATGGTTCTCAAACTGACCTAGTCATAAAAAACGCACCGGATCATCGAACACCGCAGGATCCGCTGCTTGTCTGCGCCCTCCAAACTCGCAGAAGGCGCGACCAAGCCCGAGCTGGGTTTTGCGACGAGATTATCACGGTGATCAAAACACTGTGCACGATATCTACACCCGCAGGGCCCTCAACGTCCTCAAGGACCTCAACGGCGGACAACGCACGCGACTTCAAGTTTGCATTTCGCGTGGCTAGAGAGAAATCACGTGCTGTGAGCTCTTGACACGTACAGCAAGGTACAGCATGTCGGTCGCGGTGTACGAGTATATGACGACGCTGGTGCCCATATGGTACTGCTGTACGCAGTGCGCGGACGATGTGAAGGCGAAGGATGAGTTAATGGATTGGGCATTCTGTTATCCCGGTCAGCGTCTCTGTACTGATTGCATGATGCACCCAATTGCGTCCGAGTATGTCCGTGCAGAAGTCGCCAACAAGTCGCTCCGCGTCGTTTCTGCAGTCCTATGTACACGGTCCCTTTCCCGCGATTGGAATAAGCAACAGCACAATTCGCAACAGAAGCCTTCATCAAGCTCATTCATGCAGCTAGTTGTCCTTGGTCTTCGGCGAGCCAATCATTTGAGTTCGTCAGTGCGTTGGCCCGGGGACAGGACCATGACTCACAGGAAATGTTTTCCGTCGGAAGGCGAGCAATGGTGTGAATAAATGCGTAAACTGGTCTTGTACACTGCAAGAAATGTGGCAGGCAGCTGAAGCGCGAAGCTATCGCGATGAAGAGTCGACCACAAGTGACAAGTCAACCAGCAAGAGGAGACTGAGGAGGGCGACGGGAAACACGACTGTCACGTAGTAACTTATCATAACGTCGCCGGTCGACCGTCAAACCTTTCCGTAACGCTTGCGATGAAGGCACGTGACGCAGCGCTGGACGCCCAGGCCCCACAACGCGAATGCGCAGCGGGTGACATCTGCGACTAGCCAATGCGATGGTTTACTTCAACGACTGTGATCTGGCATGCTTTCACCATGACCTTGGTTGCGGCCATGGAACAGACTAAAGTGTTTCATGACAGCAATCAAGTTTGAGTCAGGTTGCGGGGTATGTTGCCACACTTTTCGTACCGTCGTACTAAAAGTTTCACTAGTAAAAGTCACAAATCGATCGAGAGCGACTTTTTTCCTCACGAAGCCATATATGCATGCCTCAGTCTCAATTACGACAGTTTGACAGTACTAGATTCCGCCGATGTTGGTAACGGGTCTCCGAGTCACGCTGGAGTTCACCACTCGCCAGGCGGTCCGTAGTGCTGGATAGCCAATGAAGTCTATCCTCATGGGTACACCTACCGGCCGTACATAGACATTTGGCATGGATTCCATGCTGATTGTAACACGGCCGAGCTGTCGAGTCTCAATTCGAACCTTCACTGTCCATGTCAGCATCATGGTGTCAGCGGGAGCGCGTTACACTGTGTCACATCATTATCTGTGACATAACGTGGTTGGACGCGCCGAGTACGCGCCGGCGTCGTTCACGCGTGAATTCGCAAGTTCAATGTGTGTCCTCCTCTTCCTCTTCGTCGATATCATTGCATGCGCAAGGTTTGCATAGCTCGCCGTCTTCTTTCCTGCGCTCATCCGTCACTTCCCGGGCCTAAGATGCTGAATGATTGCGCCAGCCGTCGTAGACTCAGAGTCCCTACCTTCGCCGCTTGGTCGTAGCGCAAAGCCCCGCACCCGTTGCCCATGATCAAGAGACTCGAGGAGACTTGGCTGGACAGGGAATACAGGGAGTCTTCTTGACATTGGCCATCCGGTGCCATGGAGCACCTCAAGGTGAGTTGAGGTTCAGACAACTAGCTAAGCTGTTTGTATCAACGTAGGCCGGGTGGGGGTAGTTGCGCTCCGCGTTCTCGAACAACCAGTTCTGCCTCGAACATATTCTCGCTTCTCCCCATGTCAGAAGCATATGCGTGCTCACTGTTCTGTAAACGGTTAAGAATGCTACTATGTGATCCATCGCATTGAAGTGCAACGGGGCGTGCGTAGTGACCGCGAACGCTCCAGACCCTTATCCTTGCCGACCACATATAGCTTGCATTTCGATCGCTATTAAGGTATGCAATCACTATGCCTGTGACCCCAGTCTTCCACCTTTTCTGACCTTGTTTCTGCGGCTGACTGTCGTGCGTTGAAGCGAGGCTCGGCTCGTGCATGGCGGCTGACCGGTCCACTTTGAAAGGTATGTACATCATCGACCCGTCGTGCCTGTTCTCTCGCTCCTTCTTCCATTCAGCTTTCACGTAGCTTCTGTTTTGCTTTCCCCTGCTATGACTTCGCCCTCACGGATACCTGCGCCTCGCCGCAGTACAGGAGGGCCTCAGCTCTCGCCTGCACACTGCTCCGCTCCTCCGAGTACACCAAACAAGGAACAATACGCCGCACAAGAAGACCCTTCGCGAAGGATATTTACTGAGGCCGTCAACGGCTGTGTCAGCCCCTCGAAGCTCCCCTCGACAGCTATCAGCTTCCCCTACAAGACCAAGAAGGACACTGCCTTGCCCGCTGGGGTCCCACAACGACCTCCATTCACTCCAAGAGTCGCTTCCGAACCTGACACTGAAAACCAACCGACTCATGACCCTGCCCTCACGCACGCTCGCCGGCAGTCGATCCCCAAGTCTCCCAGGAAGGTCTTCCATTTCTCCACGCATCGCCAAGCTCCGCAGACAGACTCGTCGCCTACCGAGCCAGCACCGCTCGTATCGCTCGTCCCTTCCGTCCACCTCAACGACGCACCCTCTGCCGTGTCAACAGGGCCAGCCAGCTGCGTCCGTAACTCCGCGTCAGTCTGCATCCCTTCTCCGGGGTTAACGGGCCCGTGCCTCCTCGCACCTACGCCATCGTTCGTCGCTGTCCACGCTGGCGACGGGGCGGTTACTCTCCTCGGCGGTGCGAATCCGGACCTGCATACTGCGAAGGAGAGGAAGGGAAGAAAGGGGTGGCTGAGAGCTGCGGCGCATTCGAGCGCGGCGCCGGCAAAGGAATCACTGATGCTCGCGACGCCGTCGTTCATCGCGCTTGGGAACTCAAACTCGATGGCTAGCTTCGCGTCCAAGTATTCGATCTGGCATGGTCGTCGTGGTCAGGACGCGAGGAAGGCAGGCACGAGCAAGGGTGGCGAATCTGGTGTGGCTGCTAGGGTCCTGTCGAGTTCTCGGGAGGCGGCTGTGATCGATGATCCTAGACTTGAAACTCATGAAGGAGACGTCTTCAACCCCGTCATCAAGGTCGTCCCTCAAGAGCCAGAGGAAGAGGATTGCGTCGTCGGGTTGCCGAAGGATATGCTTGATACTCTCAAAGAACTGGAAGCGGTCGCCGAACTGATCAAAGATCTTCCTGTGCCAGCCTCGCCGCAACGCCCTGTTCCCGCGTCATCGATCGAGATGCAGCCTTTGCAGGACACCGGGAAATCCCACACGGTCCAGGACATCGCGGTGCCGAATGCCAGCCCCCATAGCGAACAACGGGATCCTCAAGCGAGTGACGATGCCGCCAACAAATTGCAGTTGATGTCCAAGGCAACTCCTGCTGCATCACCGACGAAGCTGCCGCGCGTCGCCCGCATGCCTCTGGGACGCGCCGTCTCTTCACCCCTCACTCCGGCGAGGTCTCAAATCCCAGCTGCTCCTCGAAGGGCCTTCAGCGATCCAAGCTGCACCCCGAAGACATTGGCGGCTTCTCGTCTACCGTCTGCCAGTGCTACTCCTACCACGCCCAAGACCTCTACGAGACCGACCATGAGGACTCCTGGCGTTTCTGGAACCAGGTCTATTGCCGCTGTTAAGCCGAACGTCCCGAACGCGTCTATTGAGAAGTCCCCTGCTCGCGCCGCTCCGAAGGCTCTAGCTCTTCCTACACCGGTACAGACGCCTAGGACATCCGGCGTCGCACATGGGCCTTCGAAGCTGAGAACTGTCTTCAAGCCACGCGTCTCCGAGCCTGTTCGGCCTGTCACGTCTTCTCTCAGGAAGGTATCCCCCGCGATCCCTGTCTCGAGGATTGCACGGAAGGCGCGGCACTCTGAGGTGGCTCCTCGTACTACCAGCTGATGTGTTGCTCCGGCGGTCTGTCCAATTCGCTTGTTCTGTGTAGACTCCATTGCGATGCGCCTTTTGATCTGTTTTCCTGCTGTATATAGGTCTCTAGGCAGATTTATGCGTGATTCCGCACTCATATTATGTTCAACGTTCTGAACCCCCGTCGCGGTTAGTGACGCGTCTCACGTGACCGCGTCGCGGAAAGGAGCGGCGCGCCGCAGCGCGGCATCATCATGGCGATAAGTTGACCAGCTTGAGCTCATCTTGCAAATTCGCGCCGGTCCGAGTTATATTTGAGCGTAGGAACGTTCCCATGCACCACCCTCGGTGCGACGTCGTCCCTTGTCGGCGCACTCACTCCGTGCCTCCTCCCTCCACCCGCAGTTCTCCTTGCAACGACCTTCAAAATGCCTTGGGACCTTATCAAGCTCAACAACGGTAAGCATGCATCACGTATGTGTAAGGCGTCGAGCTGATTATGAATGCACGCCTCCTCGTCTTGGATTCGAACACTGCGTGCTCTGTGCGATGGTCGCACGGACAGGGACGAGCATCCCTGGCGTCGCATTTGGGACCTGGACGTTGGGCGGCGGACAGCAGTCGACCGATAAGGTCGACCAGGCCATCTCGGTTGGGTTCAGCCACATTGGTGTGTTCTTGTCGTCCTCGGGCCTCGGTCGCCACTTAACGTTGCACGACAGACACGGCGCAGTCGTACAGGAATGAGTACGAGGCCGGCATCGCCATCCACGAGAGCGGGCTTGCGCGCGAGGACCTCTATATCACGACGAAATACTCAGGACTGAACGGGCTGGACATCGAGACCTCCATTCACAACAGCCTGAATAACGTGAGTCATGCGTGGACGTTGTTGCATGGGCGTCTCACGAACGAAGGGAGTTAGCTGGGCGTCGACTACGTGAATCTCTACCTGATCCACCACCCGCGCCTGGCCGTGCCGGACATCCCCACTGCGTGGTCCAAGATGGAGAAATTGCAGACTGACGGACTGGTGAAGTGAGCCCGTTCCATAGGCCGTGCGGGTTGTGTTCATGCTCACTGGCCATCCAGGAGCATCGGCGTTAGCAACTTCAACGTTCTGCAGCTACAGACGCTCCTCGACTCTGCCAAAATCAAGCCTGTCGCTAACCAGGTCAGTTATCTCATTCGCCGGACGCGTTTCTTCGGATTTCTGACTGCAACTCCATTGATCTAGATACTGTTCCATCCCTATGTCCTTGCGTCGCAGGCGCCCATTGTCGAGTTCGGGAAACTCAATGGGATAGTGAGCGAGGCGTACAGCGTGCTGACGTGCGTTCAGCACTGCGAGTGCGATCAACTCCTTCGCTGACTCCATTGCCTTGTGCAGCCCGCTCACTCACCATACTGGCGGCCCGGTAGACAAGCCGCTGAAGGAAATCGCTTCTCGACTCAACGCGGAGTCTGAGCAGGTCCTCCTCGCATGGGCCAAGGCGAAGGGTGTCGTCGTCGTCACGTACGTTCTGTTGTCGCCACACCGTTCCGATCATCCACTGACATTCTCCCCTGCGTTAGCGCTAGTACAAGGAAGGAGCGCCTCGAGGGCTACTTGGCAGCGGGCGATCTCGGTTAGTAGTCAGGTGCTCCATGGAAAGCGTGCTAAAAGCTCTCATTTACAGAGCTGACGAACGAGGACATTGCGGCTATCGATGCAGCGGGTATCGTCGGTGCGCGCCGTATCACCGCACGCACGTACCTCCGGCGCGCAGCTCTCGCGGCTCTGATCGGAGCTGCTGTCCTTGGGGTGTGCAGCTACTCTGGCATAAACGTATTGTGAGATTGCAGAGCGGCTGATGATAGGACTCGTCTTCGGTGTACTGGTTAGTGTCAAATCGTTTGCCTGTGGACTTTGATGTTGTGTTTTCGATTGTATGTATTGATTATAGGGGCTGAAGAAATAGCGGTTACGATCGTACTGCTTACATGTACATAGTCAGGCTTGAGTAGTATGATAGTACTACTGGTGGCTGTGAACGGCCTTGGATGGTGACATCCCGTTACACTTCTACGGCGGCTCTAGTCAGCAAAGAACACTGAGCTGTCAAGGAAATATAACATTTATGGTGTACGTTTGTCACATACATAGCAATAGTACATATGCACTGACCTCCGTTTGGTCGAAGTGAAGGTGGCGGGTCTGGACCTGCCAGTACGTCGTAGTAAGTTGGGCGCTCGCGAGATCAGATCTGAGTCGGTACATACGAGACTGAGCGCTCCGAGTCTGCTCTCTTCGCTCCTCCACTAGCAAGAGCAAGTCTCTGCTTCCTCGACGCACCTTCTGACTGCCTTCGCGAGGAAGCACTTACTACATATGTTCTTCAATCCACATCGACGCGGATTCAGATCTCGATCTCGATGAAAAAATCGGGGTTTGCCGTCAGCCCCCTTTATTGCATTTCTCCAGCATTTCTCTCTTGGACGACGGTCATACGGCCTTCACTTTTTTCTGTCGAAAACAGGACTACGCATTCGTGATGGCAATCTCGCTGACGATGTCATACAGAGCAGCCAAGGCCCACCTATGCTTCGCGTACGGAACGGACGTAGACAAGTACCTCTCGGGGTTCGTGGGGGACGATCTGCGGACGCTCGGGCTTCCGATGCCGCACGAGTGCCTCTTGAAGGCATACCGTACCGGCCGCGTGCGATGCAGGTGGTATGTGGAGGATGGAACTGTACGTCCTCCTTGTGCGGGGTGCGGGTCGTCTGACTCTGAGACATTTGCAGGCATTGCACCGGCAGATATCGCAGGTGTTCTATGACGTGCGAAAGTACCCGTCCCCTCTTATTGATTTACTGATGTAAGCCCAACTGACATTATCGCGCTGCTCATGCCGCTCATGTACACCTTTGTTGCCAGCGTGTGTCTTGAGTTCCAGGAAGGGTATGTTTACGATTCCTCGGTTCGAAACTCAGCACTGACGCTATCACCCGCAGTAACAAGCACAGCGTGTTTGCCTTCCCGCCTGCTACACCCAAATGGAAAGGGAGTAAGGCTTCGAAGTCGTTCGTGCGCGCACCAGTGGCGTCTTCCTCAGGGAAAGCGCCGTCCATGCCGAAATCGACATTCATTGCAAGACATGCGGCTTCGCCTTTCGCCCGATTACCGTCATCGCATCCGAGCACGACGCAGTCGCGTCCATGGTCGTCGCATATGAGAGACCCACCAGGCTCCGCAGCAAGCTCGACTAAGGCATCCAGCTCGGAGTACGCAGCATCAACATCCTCTTATACAATTGAGCTTCCCGCAGCGACAAGCACTCCACCGTCAACCCGGAGATGGGGTCCATCTGCACGGTCACAGGACGACGTTGTCCCCAAGGTGGAGGAAGAGAGCCACGAGGCTATTCTCGGTGGCGCCCTTTCAGATCCGAGGCCACCTCAGGCTACTATCGACTCGCCCCATCGAAGCACCTTCCCATCTCCTGCAACCCCTCGCAACCCCTCCCGCCCCAGCGCTAGCCATGGGTCCTCCCCCACACCCTCTGTCTTCTCGTCAGCGACGACTCGTAGCATCACGACGTCGGACGTGGGGGCTTTGACACGCGAGGTTTGGGACGTGCGTAGGGAGATTGCGGCGTTGCGTGGGAGGGAGGCATCGTTGATGCAGCGACTCGAACGGGCGAAGAACCCGGACCTGCAAGCGGAGCCGCTGAGACGGGAACGGCCTTGGACACCGGAGGCGCATGGGCCACCGTCGGTGGACGGCGAGATCGCAGGTATGTTTTACTTCTCATGAAGACTTGGTCCAGCGCACTCATCTCGGTGAGAAGCTCTCCGCGCTCAGTTGGAGGCAGAAACCGAGGCGCGACATGCAGCGGAGAGGGCGCTGAAAGCTGAGCAGCGGCAGCGCCAGTTCGCGGAGCGCGTCGTGGCGGATGCGCGGCGAGAGTACGCAGTGCCGTTCGTCGTGCCTGCGCTCATGGATGCGCTCATCAAAATCGCGGAACTCAGCGATGGCGTAGTTTCGGTCGGCAGGTAGCACGCAACTCATCGGCAATGCAGTTCAATAGGTACGATGCAATTGGCCTTTTTCTCGGAGAGCGGTCAAGACGAACTCATCTAGCTTTGAGCTGTGTCTGTTCGTTCATCTGCTATTGATCATAACTTCATCACATGAAGACCGCCGCCTCTTGCACGCTGACGCGGCTTGTATTTCAGGTGGAAGGGCACGTCCAACCGAGTTACTGTATGCGCACGGTGACGCCGGTCAAAGGGATAGGTTTACATGTCTTCAATGCCTTCTACAGCAACGGTACGCAACCGTTTACGTAAACTCTAAGTTCCGTTTATCGATGCTGACCCAGAATAGAGGTACATCGTTGGGCAGTGTAAGATCATATGTACTGTTGTATTCAGATTATAAGCTGTGGTACCGCCTCATGCCGTCCGATTGGTCGTGTCCTCAACTTCGGGCAGGGTGACACTCTAAGGGCAGTGCTTGATAGCTGCACGGTCCGAAGTAGATGCATGTTATCCGGAAGTTGAGTACGTTCTCATCGAGGAGAAAGCTGACTGTCAATGATCAGATGGTGCATGCTGAGGCACGCGCGTGTCGACGTCAGCATCCACTTCATGTGCCTGACATCTCGTCCTGCCACCAGCATGCGAAATCTGCCTTCCCAGCGTCCACCGGCGTATCGCCCATTCACCTCTCGTGTGAAGGCCTGTGTGCGCGTGTGCGCGATTCACAAACCTTGCGCCTTGCTCTAGGGCGTCTTCGTGCCGGTACGTACATCGGGGCAGCATTTCAGATCGGGACTGATACCGTGACGCAGGTTGCTCCTGAGGGTTGTGGTATAGAACAACGTCTCAGTAACGCGATGCAGAAGGCGCCTAAGGACAGCAGCGGGGATATCCTGCCCTCAGTATTATCGCTGACTTCGCTGAGGCCGTGTTTATACACCCGATGTGCGAGTGTGCCTGGCTATCCTCGAGATGACCGCTGGAATGCACCGGGCGACGCATGTAGCTACGCATCGCCTGGCCAGGGCGCGGTTCAGGACGTCAGACCCCAGTTTCCACGCAGCAACCAGAATGTGATGGCGCTTCTCGAACGGGTGGTACAAAGAGCGCGGTAAGCTTTTCTTCCTCTGAGTAGTGCCGCTCTAACGTGTATTGTGGTATAGACGTCCTGGGCTTGGGTCGTTGAGCACCAGAGCAGGAATCTTGCAATGTAACTACGACCTGAATGAACCGAGGGAGGTGCGTCACGTCTGTTTCGTGTCGCGGCGGTAACGGCGTCGACTCGGACGCCGGTACTGATACGCCGTCTCCCAATGATCCCTAGGTATTAGAAGGAGTGTCCGAACTCGTGGCTCATCCAGGCCAAATTTCTCGCATGGCGACGTCATGCAATGACAACTTCAAGCCCTGAACACATTGTGCCAGAGGATATTGTTCGTAGCCCAGAATTGTGAGTGCGATTCCCTTGAGTGACATACAATTTGTTTAAACATGGCTATCGCGGCTCCGGAGCGCTTAAAGGTCATCGTTCTCGACGGAACTGAGATATGTATGAAGGCCTGGCTTGATGTCGGCCGTCTTGCGACGGACACGGAGCCAAACTCCGTGGTATCTGAATGGATGGTCGCAATGTCATTCCTCAGCGATTGTGGCGATTTTGCCTTGTACTCTACGGGCCAAACTACGACGGTCGGTTATACCAACGGCAGGCGCTTGCGTGTTTACGACCTCTGCGGACAAGGTACGGAACAACTCGTTAGAAGCTCCATACACATACCGGTGGCATGTGTTAGAAGGCACAGCTATGTGGTGCCGCACTACTGGCGATGCTCCGAAATGAGCAAGCCACCAGTAACCGGCGGTTAAATAAACTTGGGCTGTGCATCGCCCTGCATTGCCTCGCAGATGTCTCCCCTAGGATACGCCGCATCGATCTCCTCAAAAGACATGCCTCTACTTCCCAGGGTGAGTTTCTCTCCGTCACTGTCCACCTCGTCTAGCGAACCTCCTCCACAGCTCCCTTTCCGACGATGTCAGGACCCTCATTACCAATAGTACGTCCATCATTCGCCCCGGCGCATTGCTTGACCCGGGCTGACGTGTGCGCGTACCAGGACTCTCGAGGTTCACAAACGAGGCATCATCGTCAACACGCTCCTGTTATACCGTCAACGCCTTTTCGTCTCCTTCCGATCGAGTTGTTCGAGGAAATCATTGCTTGGGTGCCATACTCCACGCTGCCCGCCGTCATCTCAGTCTGCCGTGCATGGCATGGCATGACCATCAACCTCCTTTACTCCACCGTCGAGCTCTGCAGCCGCGAGAGCTTCACCATGTTGGCAGAGCAATTGCACACGTCTGCACGTGTCAAGTGTCGCCTCGCAACCACATGCCGTCTGGTCGTCTCTGATCGCGCCTTTCCCAAAACGCCTTCGGAAGCAAACCGAGATGCTTGTAACCACTTCCTCCACGCACTACCACCCGTCTTCTGTACTGCGATGACTGGTCTGCAGACTTTGCAGATTGACGGGGCCTACGTCTTGCTATGCCGTCGTTGTTCTTCATCACCCTTCCCATGTTCAAGACAGTGAAGTCACTGCACTTGTCTGCCTTCCATTTGCACAATATCTCCGAGCTACGGCGTATCATCTGCGCCTTTCCTCAGCTCGAAGATCTTATTTTACGCGGCGGTCGATTTGCTCAACTGCGCTACGCGAGCGACGCGGACATCAAGCAACATCATCTAATGTCAATCCCTCAACTTCGGCATCTCATCATCGAATCGGATTTCTGTGAAGATTCATTCATCGTCGTCGTCGACTGGCTCGTGCGCTCGTGCGTCTGTTCTGGTCTGCGCGAACTGACGATCCGGCATCGTGACGCACCCCCTGATCGGTACGTCCGTCATGGTTTTTTGGTAGCGTCTTTGTTGTCACAGTGTATGTCTTGTGCTCCGCTCTGATCCCGTTCGCAGGTGCAGGTGGGCCAACTGCGATGCACCCCTCGACGACCAGAGTGCCGCAGGGATCAAGCGACACCTTCAGCAAGACCATGCCGCAGACATGCCTCCATGTAACAACTCTGGACAGTCGCTGGGCCATAGTCACACGATGTGCCGCTGGAGCGACCACCAGAACTCAACGACCTGTGGGAAACAGACCCAGAGCGCTCATCAATACGCGCGGCATGTCGCTGCAGTCCATCTCCGCTATTACCAATGTGCCTGCAAGCGGTGCGGCAACCTCCTCTATTGGCGGGATGCCTTGAGACGTCACCAAGTGGGGAACTATTGCAGACATTGTGAGGACCCTAAGGCGCGCAGCGAGGGGGTGGACCATTTGCTTAGGGCAGCTGGCCCATCTCTTACTTGCGCTCGCAGCGTAGGTCAAGCCATCTTCTCCTGGCTTGAATTACGCAGCTGATACTAGCACATGATAGGTCGGAACAAGTGTGTTAACGTCCTTTGAGCACAACACAGCGTTGCGATCCTTCTACGTCGATATCAATGCCGATGATGTCCGAGAATATCAGTTTCGGGAGGGCTGCCTACGGTGGGTCGCGGAAGACTTATGCACCACTCTATCGACTGTGCGGGGTCAATCGCTAGAGCAAATCACGCTCAGTGGCTGTGTCGAAGTCGCGGGGGACTGCGACAACGGATACCACCAAGCTATAGAGGAGCTTGACTTGGAAGAACTACACAGTGTCATGACTCGACCCTGCTTCAATGCGCTACTCAAAGTCAAGGTACAATGGAATATAAAGGTCATTCCAGACAGCTTGTGTGCCTCGGCGCCGACGGTGGACGGCATTGCCCAAGAGTTTGCCACTCACTCCCGGAGGTTCTTCAGACCATGGGATGAACGTGGTATAGTATGTCTCCTACATTTCTGGGAATGAGACGTGAGTTAGTGTTCACATCCGAGGCAGAAGTCATGTCTCATTTCGATGGTGATTGACAGGAGAACTACTCAAATATATGGGACCGCAAGCGAGACATCCAATATGACCTCGCGTCCTCGTCGTATGAGAGAACATGACCTACCAGAAACATCAGCAGGAGGCAGGAGCCGAACGCGTCGCGCATGGGCAGAGGCAGTTGCAAATCGTTGACATCAGGAGGTGACTCGGGTGACGTGGCTACACAGGCATCTATTATGTATGAGGCTGGTCGAACATCGTTTGTTCCGACACGTATAGTCAGAACGACACAACACGCAGTGTCAACGTGTGACGCGCTCGCACAGTCAAACCTGAAGCCTGAGACTCGGGAGCCACCGGCCATGTCACGCCCAGGCTGGCTGAGGGCATCGTGCCACCGTAAGCAGAACCCACGATGAGCCGATCCGCGAGGATGGCTGTCACGTCGACGCTGCAAACCTTAGGTTTGGGAGAGAAGAAGGCCCGCGAACTCTGCGCCTCCCAGATGTACCTAAGAACCATTCTGCTTAGCATCGCAGACCAGTGCAAGTAGACAGGTGTGCACCATTGCGGTGGAAGTATGCAGGATGCACCACTTGACGACGATTCCCTTGATCATCTCGCCGCATGATATGCATGTGTGTGCCTACCGCGTGTACCACTATCGCGCTTTCCACCTGTATGCTGCGCTGTGTGAGTATATCATCGCCGAACACGGGCCATGAAGACGATAGCATGTATGAAGATGACGCACGATGCTGCATAATTTCATCTCAATCAACCATCATTACTCGTGAATCATCCTCATTGCATTGTTTTAGCGACGACGTTACCTACTACACTGGCCCCGAAAAGTGCACTGTCACTGAGCTCCGCTATCTGGATGAGCGCATCCATAAGCGCAGGGACGACGAACGGCGTCGCGCACTCCCGCCGCGCATCTGCCACGACGCGCTCTGCGAACTCCCGCTGCCGCCGCTCTGCATACAGCGACGCCTCTGCCACGCGCCGTGCATCGGTCTCCGCCCTCAGCTCTGCACGGAGTGCTTCACGCGAGGAACATAAGCAAGCTGAGCCCCAACGTCGCGGATGTAAGACACACCTTCCACCTCATCCTTCCCCTCCGAACGTCCCTCAGACGTCCATGGCCGCTCCCGCGCACGCAGAGGCACCTCTCCCGGCGCGCGTTTCCCTGCTCCAGCCGCTGCACCAGCGCCGCTTCCCGCGCACGCAGCGCCGCCATCTCCCGACGCACGTCCCACACCTCGCGCATCAGCGTACCCACGTCCGACGCCGTCGTGCTGATGCTGGACATGCTCGTCGCCGAGCTCCTGGCCGAGAACATCGACGACGCAGAGGACCCGTGGCTCGCGCGCGAGGGCGACGGACTTGAGCGGGAGCTCTTCGCAAACGCGTACGAGGCGCTGGGAGGAGGGAAGAGGCCGCGTCGAGGAGACTCCTGCGACGGTCGCTTCAGGGCTGGAGGACTGCTGTGCAGGATAGCGTCGTGGCTCTCCTCCTCGACCTTGGGGACTACGAAGCCTTGTGGCCGTGCGGACGTTGTCCCGTTAGCGGTGGCCGCAGCTCTGTAGTTTTCGAAGGGGACGCGAACCCCACGCCGGATGCTGGGGCACTGAACGCTGCGGTACCCGGACGCAGGCCTGTCGACGAAGGTGTTTCCTTGGGAGCGGCGGAACGTTCATCTGTGGAGCTGTCAGCCTCGCCGTGGAACCTGGAAACGAAGTGATTTGTGTGGTCTTGACCGGTGCTCAGCTACAGGCATTCCGAGAATAGGCACGGAACCTACACTGGTGTGACGGTGCCATTGGTCGCGCCAGCGGCGAACTCGCATGTCTCGCGAGGAGCGTCGACTTGGGCGCGGTGGGGGCCTTGCCGGGGCCTGGGGCAGGCACATCGCGTGTGTGCGCAGATGCCTTTTTCTGTCTTTTATAAGCGAAGGGCGCGGAGGCGACCGTCCGCGATCCGCTAGCAGACCAGCCATGAGCGACGCGCCTCGTACACGCGACGTCCCGACCCACCCGTCATGTAGTTCGATCCTCCCACTGACGAAGGGGACGGTGTGAAGCGTAGGATGCTGTGATGTAGCGTACGACAGCTCACATGAACAGATCCGGAAACGACCTCGTGGATCTGCGAATGTCTTGGAAGGCAGCGATGAGCTGCCGGTGCAACGACTGTGGGTCTGATCAGAGTCGGAGACATACCTAGAGCGAAACAAACACACGCTGCCATCCGCCGCGTCCCAATTGCACAGGACAAATCCTGTGCGCCACGACTTGAAGACACATTCGTGTGGCATCGGCAGCCCCAACGTCCGCAAGTCGTCTCCAAGGAAGCCCGCTAGGTACCGTTCCGCGTCCTCTTGGTATATATTGAACAGACGAGCCTTGTCCGCTCTATACTGAATGAGCATCGTGACCGCCATCGCGAGTGCAGGTATCAGTGGAATCGAGGAGGAAGGAGGAGCAGGAAGAGCGGGAAGAGCAGGAAGAGGACAACCCCTTGCAAGAGGATGTAAGTTGGATGTAAGTTGCGCATTAGGCCACGGCAAATCCGCGATCGAGATTGAAATAAAATTAATGCGCATGCCCGTGCCACGGATACTCTGTCGTCGATATCCGGAGGCACGGTGCACGAAGGTTGAAGGGATTGTCTACGTCTGCCTGGGGAGACTACCTCTGTCAAGCTCTGCGAACTACCCAAGAGTCAGGACCCTCGAGCTCGTTCACCGGACGGCCCAGGTATGGAACAGAAGCGGTATGTATCGTGTCACGGGCGACTCCCCACTAGTGGCGACGCACCTTGGGCGACCTCTGTTAGCTCTGCACGACGCCCAGAGGGGGTCAGATCCAGACGTTCGCATGACGATGTCACGACACACCGGGAGAGCCACCAGGATCGAGTTGCTCGCGATTGGCGATCTGCGGTCTCGCCCCGCGTCGAGCGCCGGTTGCGCATCGCCCATGACGCGTCTCTGACAGGTCTCTGACGCATGTCGTCGCCGCTGCTCTCTCTGTCCGCGACTCGTCTTGTCGACTCGTCCAGCCAGCAATATCCGTCCACGACCGCCATCCGCTCTCCGCGTGAGCACCCCGCCCTTCCGATGCGCCGAGGCTTCTGCGTGCCTCGCAACACGACCCCGGTGCCCGACACAGGCACGACCCGCGCACAGTACTAGTATCGCGCCTGGTATGTATGCGTGTCCGCCTTCCCTCACTGTACTAACGAGTGTCCCAAGGACGCTCAGAGCGCTGCGCCCCGCCCCTGTCCAAGACCCGTTCTCCGTCCATTCGCCCTCCACACACCCGCCCGCCCACCATCCCTCCCACGCGTCGACTGCGCTACCCGACGTACTTCCCGTGTCCCGCGGTCGGCCGTCGCAAGCCAACGATCTGCTGCATACAACGCGAAGACATGAAGAAACGGGTACGCGTCAGCGACACCGAACACGCTAATACGGGAGTGCGTACCGGACCCTCTGGTCTACACAGATGGCTGTCCGTGCTGGCGTCCGCACCGGTACGTGTCACTGTGGACGCTGCGCATCCCGCGCGCTGTCGCGTTCTGCGTGGCAGGACCACGTCAGCCGCCTGGAGCGACGCAAACTAACTGACGTACCGGTGGCGATGTGCAGCCCGCGAGACAGGCAGGTGCGTTAGACCGTTCTGCGTGGCGACGTATGTGAGTGACACTTGCAGGGCAGCAGGTCATGAGTCACGTACCACAGCGAGCTCAAGTTGTGGATGCCGAGAGCCGTGCTTGAGGCTGACGTCTGCATAGTCGAGGGCCGCTCGATGCGAGACATCGGGAGCCGCGGATGATCAGACAGAGGGCGGACGTCGTGACCTATGGACGGCAGACCAAACGCTCATGCATCACGGCTCGGCGCGTGCGACGCAAGACCTCATGTGGGGAAGCAGCTTGCACGGTCGGTGAGGGCCGTGCGGGAGGGGACGGTGAGCGCGTGAGGGGACGTGCCAGAGACTGAGCAGCCCTGGACCAGCCTGCACACAGTGCACGCCCGGGCAAGGGGCAACCGGCGTGGCAAACTCCGCGTCCACGTCTGCTCGCACGGTGGTCGCGGCTCACGAGCGCGGACCAGGACGGCCGTTGGATACGTATGGGTGCGCGCAGCCGCTTGTTCGCTAACACAGCCGGTCGCGAGGCGTCGGTCGCACAGAAGGCGTGACGGCGGTGTGTTTGCGGACGGGACTCATAGAGCGCAGGCAGAGGCAAGTGGCTAGCGCGCAGATGCGTGCTGACCGTCACGACCACAGGGCTTCGCTTGCCGACTCAAGGACGTCTACGGACCGAGGGCGAGTCCGTGACGATACGGGGATGGGCCGCAGGTGCTCTCATGACACACAATTGCACGAAGGTACGTGCGCTGTTGCATCCGCTTGCCATCGAGTGACATGGACATCGACGTGCGGCCGCCTCCTCGCTTACGCTTACGCGGGGCGCGGACGTTGCTATACCGACCCAGTGCTCGCACAACGAACACACGTCCGGTCCCCACGCCGGGACAGTACGGCACCCGAGATTACGGCACCCGAGACCGATCTCCTCGCCGTCACCGGACGTTGAGGGCTCCATGTGCCGAGTGAGTGCACAGGACGAGGTCGGTTCTCAAGGAGACGAGCCAGTCTGCCGTCCACCGAGCCAGGCGAGCAACTTCCACCCACCGGGAGCTCACGGGGCACGCATGGCTGGGACGGGCGAGGCCCGACATGGACATGCCGGTCTGCCCTGTGTTACGCAACGACCGCGGGCGGGACAGGCCGAGCATGACGGCCCGGGGTTTGCTCTGTCCGCTGTCCGGAGCGTCGCCGTGCGCAGCGCGCTGTCAGCTCTGCTTCAACAGTAAGCCGGTGACGACGCGCCTGTGCACGCCGCCGGCTGAGTGTGGTCTGTCGACGTGGACTACTGCTACTGCTATGTAGATGGACGTATCCCCCGGACGAATATATCTGTTGAGTGCAGATGTGAGTGGTAGCGGACGTGACGAAGCTGAAGAACTCGCTGCGAGCAGAGTCGAACGCGGGACGGACTCTGACGGGCAGGACGTTAGGGACGCAGGCATATGACAACAGTGGAACGCATGGACGTACCTTCCAAGTCCGCCGTTTGAGACTGGCTAGTGTTCTGTCGAGAGCTGGGAGGGCATGGTGAGTCGTCGGAATCGCGCATGCCTTACTTCTGATGTGACGCACCTAGCCAGCTTGTACTTGGTTCGACGGATACTCGTCAGTGACCAGTCGGTGGATGCCAATGAGTGATAGCGTACCTAACGAGTCGGTGGTCTCCGGACTCTGGCAGGGCTGTAGTTCGACAGGATCACGTATGCCGTGCGATCATCCTGGTGAGAGGTTCATTGAGCTACATAGACCACGGTGGACGAATGGCACTGACTTACTATCCCGTTGACAGGATGCCTCCTTGGTTCGAATGCAAGTCTGGTGCAGGAATCGTTAGCGCAGCCCGAGACTCGAGGACACTGGCGACCGCCTACAGCGGTCCTGCTGCCTGACGATCGACTTCTGCGTAGCGACCGTGCCCATCCCGGGCCGAGCCCATCGTGCAGCTCAGCCCATCTCACGATAGCCGATTGGTTCATCGGACCCCGCCGAGTCGCAATTCAAAGGCACGGCGCTCCGGACGCAGCAAGACATCATCAAGATGTTGCAAATTGCACAGTAGTGCCACGTCCGAGATTCCCGTTCGGTGCGCTTCCGAATGTCGTCAGCTGCAAGCCCACGGCAGACGACGAGTCGCGTATTCGATACAACACGACGACCAGTGGACAGCGGCATCGTCTACTACCCGCAACACGACTGGACCGACGACACTGCGCATGATTTTTGCAGACCAGTCCTGCATGCGTCTGGCGGTCTCTGGCAGCGGCGCGTCCCCATGTATCAATCAAGGGACAGGCACATGAGGCCCAGAACACCGACCTCCGATCGTGTGCAACGAGCCACACCAGTACCGCAACGCTGGTCCGGGCTCTCGCACACGTCACGGCGATCGGGATGACCGGTAGTCTCGGATGCCCTGTCTCCTCTAGCGAAGGATACACCCACTACGTACGGTAAGTACTGGTGTATAGTATGGTGTATTGTGCGTGAAGCACGTATATTCCAATTCGTATTGAAGAGACCGTCAGCTTGTCGATTGACCGAGTTGGCAAGAGAAGTGGCGACGTACCAGTTCGTCTTACGTGGGGTAAGTAGCATTGTTATTGGGAATGGAAGAGCGGAATCAGGATTAGAGAACAAATCCACAGCCCGAGAACAACGTACCGCACGTGAATATCAGGTAGGCAGGCTGCGGAGTACGCGGAGGACACCGTGACTGCGCGCACACGACCTCGGTAACAACGGAATACGGGTGTACCTTACGGGTCCGCCGTTTGACACCGGCTATCGCGTCGAGCTGGACAGGCATTGGTTAGTCGTCGGGATCGTGCATACTCTGCTTCTGATATGACACACCCAGTCAGCTTGCCTCCGGTTCGACGGATATCCGATAGTAACGAGTTGGTGGTTTCTCGACTCGAATCGGGCTGCGTTTCTATGACATTGTGTTCGCCGTGCGATCAACAGACTGGTGTGCCAGTGAGAGGTTCAGATTGAGTTCGACGACAAAGAGTGAACGACGATGACTTACAGTTGCATTGATGGGATGTTCGTAGTCGACACCTTCATGATTAGCAACGGAATCGAATGTCAGCCTTAGCCTGGCGATCTGAGCAATTGTAGTTTAGTATCGGGATCACATGTATCTGTTCAGAACATAAGAAACTCACCGAACTGTATGATCAGTAGTGGCCAATAATTGTGACGGAAGTGTACACTTACGCCACGAGCACCTGACAGTGATGCAAGATTCATCGCTCTGATTATAGCGTTACCGTGCTCTACAGGGCAGTTTCAGTGAATGTGTTAGTTGACTTTCGCGGACAGAATAACCCACCGTTCCGCGAAGCACCTGGCTGCTATCCGGGGCTGGCAAAAACTATCAGAACTCGTGTACGTCAATTCACTCCCAGAAGCAGAGTCAACACTGTCGTGCACTTACCTTCCGGGAGCGCAGCAATTGCCTGTCAAAGCGTCAGAGCATTGAATAGGAGTGGATCAAAGCAATAGACGACTGTTGGTCGAGTTGCTGCGAGGGATGGGGTCTACGCCACAAGTGGCCTGTCTTATATACCCTGGATAGAGACCAAGCCGCGCGTGCGATGGTCCGTGCGCGTGAGTCAACCTTCCGGTGATGTGCTGTCATCCCGACTCCCATCAAATTGCTACCGCTTAACGATCCGCCGCTTCCCACTCGTCGTGTCCAATAGCAATGAAGGCGGGCTGCACTTACCGGGTACAGTGGTAAGCCATTTCCGAATCACCGGGAGAATTCCCGTCTTCCCAGGTTGCGAGGTTCCTGCTTGACACATGTTTGCTATGATTGGCGCTTGTACAGCGAAACCGGTGATGCGATATTCTCTCGCAGCTGCGATCCGTAAGTGTCTTCGTGGCGAGCTCCCAGCACTGGCAGGGTCATCTCATCGGGAGAATTGACACTGCACGCGGGCGAGAATTCATTTGAGAAAGATATGCAAAAGAGGTATCACATATCCTAGAGAACTTTTATGTACCACCAGGTGAGGACAAGTCATAGGATGAGAAGGAGAGCCAAACATGAACGGGCGTAAAACAGGCGCCCACAGCCACAGCGGTTGAGAGCCTCGTGTCTTCAGATCGTGCTCGAGCGATCTCAATCCCTTGGGCCTTCAAGCACCGGCGGCTCTTGCCCCGCCTCTGTGACCGTTGTCCATGCTTCTCACAACACACACTAAGAAATCTACAAGTGCAGGAACTGGGACTCATCTGCGGCTGTCCTTGGGCACTCAAGCACCAACAATAACCTTCCACTACCACTCGACTCAATCGCGACGACTCCGAGTTAGCGCTGACGCCTGCTACACTCGCAAACAATGACGGCGGTGTCTGAATGGTAAGGTCGTGGTCAGATCAGCATGCATTGCTGGTCAGCTAGGCGAGGACATTGGAGTAAGTACCGTGTTGCCGGTGCCTTCGTGACAAATACTCTAGACTCTAGAACATCCGGTAGGGTCCGAGTCGGGCAACCGTCGAGAGCACAAGAGCCAGGATCAACTTGTGCACTCGTGTGTTCGGCGGTATCCAAGGCGGGTAATCTTGTACATCAATCAAAGACCGGTGTCACACCTTGGGCAAGCCCGAGGAGATGTTACCTAGTAAAGTACTCAGTGACGAAGCTCCCTCAGGATGCTGTCTCATACAAACTGGCACTTGTTCTGTCAGTGTGACACGATGGTCAACGGGGCTACTATCCTAACTGAGGCTTCAGGAAATGAGTTCAGGGA